>NC_092417.1:167336430-167636430 GCF_040894005.1 Engystomops pustulosus
CAAACTGCAGGTGTCCCGAGATGGGAGAGTAGGATTTAGGGGGGCAACCCTGGGCTGCAGTGAAAGATTCATATAGGAATATAATTTGCAGGAGCCGTTCCCACGAAATGCGGGTTCTCCAGACAACTGGGATGTGACCCAGGACCCAGCCTATGCCAGGGGCACAGATCATTATGGAGAATCCGACAAGACTGCCAATGATGGAGACATGCGGCACATCACAGGAAGATCACTGGATACAAGGAGGGGGCTGCCAGCCTGATGTAGTGGCACAGGAGAATCCACAGATAGAAAAAATACAAGGCTGCCCCCCCTACCTATGACACAGTAGCCACAAATCTTGCACGTGGCAAAACACATCCAGCACCCTGGCAAGTCGGAGACAACCCATCCTACACCCCAACGACCAGCGCTCTTGCACTGTGCCCTGGCGCTGCCCACCCTCCCAACGGCGCCATCACGTGCTGCCCACCCTCCCAGCGCTCCAGAGATGCCATGCCCACCCTCCCAGGGCCCCCGCCACGCGCTGCCCACCCTCCCAGGGCCGCCGCCACGCGCTGCCCACCCTCCCAGGGCCCCCGCCACGCGCTGCCCACCCTCCCAGGGCCCCCGCCACGCGCTGCCCACCCTCCCAGGGCCCCCGCCACGCGCTGCCCACCCTCCCAGGGCCCCCGCCACGCGCTGCCCACCCTTCCAGCTTCCCGGCTATGCGCTGCCCACCCTTCCAGGGCCCCGGCCACTCATTTTGCGCCCTCTTCTACACCCCCTCCCCATAGTTTATATTGGGGGTTCCCTGTGCCTCCAGCTGACAGCCCCTGGCCGCTGTGCTGCAGCATTGTGTGGAGAGGACATCCCCCTGCGTCACTCAGGATGTGACATGAGGGGAGGGAGACATTCCCAATTTACAAAACACTGGGGTAGTGGCTGGACTAGGGCAACAGCAGCGGAATCCCCCCACACACATAAAACATAGTATGTCCCCCGCAGAGAGATGCACGGGGGGGACGATCCCAAACATATAGGGGAGGGGGGACCCAGGCAGCAGCAGCATCCCCATCCCCTCACACAACCAAGACCAGAAGCAGCGGCCAGTGAGCGCACACGTACCTGTCTTCTCATGGTCATATCCCACCACTATGAAGTAGTCCGCCAGCCTCGCCATGGCTGCCCGCAATCCTCCCATCCCACGGAATAGCTCAGCATCTTGGCCGCAGCAGCTCGGCCATGTTTGAGGGGCACAGTACCCTACTGATCAGTGCGCAGGCGCGGACACATCCAGCCTACTGAGCATGCGCGGAGGGAGACCTACTTGGAGGGCGGGAACTGCCTGATACTGAATGGACCTGAGTATTCTATGTAGATAATATCACTGCCCTGAATATATCACTGCCCGGTATATACTGCCCTGACCTGTGTATTATATATCACTGCACTATGTATTATATGTATCTATAGCCCTGACCTGTGTATTATATGTATATATCACTGCCCGGTATATACAGCCCTGACCTGTGTATTATATGTATATCACTGCACTATGTATTATATGTATCTATAGCCCTGACCGGTGTATTATATGTATATATCACTGACCTGTGTATACAGCCCTGACCTGTGTATTATATGTAGATAAAATCACTGCCCTGTATATACAGCACTGACCTATGTATTATATGTATATATCATTGCCCTGTATATACAGCCCTGCACTGTATATACAGCCCTGACCTGTGTATTATATGTAGATAATATCAATGCCTGGTATATACTGCCCTGACCTGTGTATTATATGTATATAGCCCTGCACTGTGTAGTATATGTATATACAGCCCTGCACTGTGTAGTATATGTATATACAGCCCTGCACTGTGTAGCATATGTATATACAGCCCTGCACTGTGTACTATATGTATATACAGCCCTGCACTGTGTAGTATATGTATATACAGCCCTGCACTGTGTAGTATATGTATATACAGCCCTGCACTGTATAGTATATGTATATACAGCCCTGCACTGTGTAGTATATGTATATACAGCCCTGCACTGTGTAGCATATGTATATACAGCCCTGCACTGTGTAGTATATATATATATACAGCCCTGCACTGTGTACTATATGTATATACAGCCCTGCACTGTGTAGTATATGTATATACAGCCCTGCACTGTGTAGCATATGTATATACAGCCCTGCACTGTGTACTATATGTATATACAGCCCTGCTTTGTGTACTATATGTATATACAGCCCTGCACTGTGTAGTATATGTATATACAGCCCTGCACTGTGTACTATATGTATATACAGCCCTGCACTGTGTAGCATATGTATATACAGCCCTGCACTGTGTAGCATATGTATATACAGCCCTGCACTGTGTATTATATGTATATACAGCCATGCACTGTGTGTTATATGTATATACAGCCATGCACTGTGTGTTATATGTATATACAACCATGCACTGTGTGTTATATGTATATACAGCCCTGCACTGTGTATTATATGTATATAGCCCTGCACTGTGTATTATGTATATACAGCCCTGCACTGTGTATTATATGTATATACAGCCCTGCACTGTGTAGTATATGTATATACAGCCCTGCACTGTGTATTATACACTCACCGGCCACTTTATTAGGTACACCTGTCCAACTGCTCGTTAACACTTAATTTCTAATCAGCCAATCATATGGCGGCAACTCAGTGCATTTAGGCATGTAGACATGGTCAAGACAATCTCCTGCAGTTCAAACCGAGCATCAGTATGGGGAAGAAAGGTGATTTGTGGCCTTTGAACGTGGCATGGTTGTTGGTGCCAGAAGGGCTGGTCTGAGTATTTCAGAAACTGCTGATCTACTGGGATTTTCACGCACAACCATCTCTAGGGTTTACAGAGAATGGTCCGAAAAAGAAAAAACATCCAGTGAGCGGCAGTTCTGTGGGCGGAAATGCCTTGTTGATGCCAGAGGTCAGAGGAGAATGGGCAGACTGGTTCGAGCTGATAGAAAGGCAACAGTGACTCAAATCGCCACCCGTTACAACCAAGGTAGGCAGAAGAGCATCTCTGAACGCACAGTACGTCCAACTTTGAGGCAGATGGGCTACAGCAGCAGAAGACCACACCGGGTGCCACTCCTTTCAGCTAAGAACAGGAAACTGAGGCTACAATTTGCACAAGCTCATCGAAATTGGACAGTAGAAGATTGGAAAAACGTTGCCTGGTCTGATGAGTCTCGATTTCTGCTGCGACATTCGGATGGTAGGGTCAGAATTTGGCGTCAACAACATGAAAGCATGGATCCATCCTGCCTTGTATCAGCGGTTCAGGCTGGTGGTGGTGGTGTCATGGATCCATCCTGCCTTGTATCAGCGGGTCAGGCTGGTGGTGGTGGTGTCATGGTGTGGGGAATATTTTCTTGGCACTCTTTGGGCCCCTTGGTACAACGCCACAGCCTACCTGAGTATTGTTACTGACCATGTCCATCCCTTTATGAGCACAATGTCCCCTGTAACATCTGATGGCTACTTTCAGCAGGATAATGCGCCATGTCATAAAGCTGGAATCATCTCAGACTGGTTTCTAGAACATGACAATGAGGTCACTGGACACAAATGGCCTCCACAGTCACCAGATCTCAATCCAATAGAGCATCTTTGGGATGTGGTGGAACGGGAGATTCGCATCATGGATGTGCAGCCGACAAATCTGCGGCAACTGTGTGATGCCATCATGTCAATATGGACCAAAATCTCTGAGGAGCTTCCAGCACCTTGTTGTATCTATGCCACGAAGAATTGAGGCAGTTCTGAAGGCAAAAGGGGGTCCAACCCGTTACTAGCATGGTGTACCTAATAAAGTGGCCGGTGAGTGTATGTATACAGCCCTGCACTGTGTAGTATATGTGTATACAGCCCTGCACTGTGTAGTATATGTATATACAGCCCTGCACTGGGTAGTATATGTATATACAGCCCTGCACTGTGTAGTATATGTGTATACAGCCCTGCACTGTGTAGTATATGTGTATACAGCCCTGCACTGTGTAGTATATGTGTATACAGCCCTGCACTGTGTGTTATATGTATATAGCCCTGCACTGTGTAGTATATGTATATACAGCCCAGCACTGGGTAGTATATGTATATACAGCCCTGCACTGTGTATTATATGTATACAGCCCTGCACTGTGTAGTATATGTATATACAGCCCTACACTGTGTATTATATGTATATACAGCCCTGCACTGTGTAGCATATGTGTATACAGCCCTGCACTGTGTAGTATATGTATATACAGCCCTGCACTGTGTAGTATATGTATATACAGCCCTACACTGTGTATTATATGTATATACAGCCCTGCACTGTGTATTATATGTATATACAGCCCTGCACTGTGTACTATATGTATATACAGCCCTGCACTGTGTAGTATAAGTATATACAGCCCTGCACTGTGTATTATATGTATATACAGCCCTGCACTGTGTAGTATATGTATATACAGCCCTACACTGTGTATTATATGTATATACAGCCCTGCACTGTGTACTATATGTATATACAGCCCTGCACTGTGTACTATATGTATATACAGCCCTGCACTGTGTAGTATATGTATATACAGCCCTGCACTGTGTATTATATGTATATACAGCCCTGCACTGTGTAGCATATGTATATACAGCCATGCACTGTATAGCATATGTATATACAGCCCTGCACTGTGTACTATATGTATATACAGCCCTGCACTGTGTAGTATAAGTATATACAGCCCTGCACTGTGTATTATATGTATATACAGCCCTGCACTGTGTAGTATATGTATATACAACCCTGCCCTGTGTATTATATGTATATACAGCCCTGCACTGTGTACTATATGTATATACAGCCCTGCACTGTGTAGTATATGTATATACAGCCCTGCCCTGTGTAGTATATGTATATACAGCCCTGCACTGTGTACTATATGTATATACAGCCCTGCACTGTGTAGTATATGTATATACAGCCCTGCACTGTGTAGTATATGTATATACAGCCCTGCACTGTGTAGTATATGTATATACAGCCCTGCACTGTGTAGTATATGTATATACAGCCCTGCACTGTGTAGTATATGTATATACAGCCCTGCACTGTGTAGTATATGTATATACAGCCCTGCACTGTGTACTATATGTATATACAACCCTGCCCTGTGTATTATATGTATATATAATAGCGCACACAGATTACGCTGCACCAAATTGGTCCCTGTCCCCAATGGGGCTCACAATCTAATCAACCTACCAGTATGTTTTGAAGTGTGGGAGGAAACCAGAGGACCCGGAGGAAACCCACGCAAACACGGAGAGAACATACAAACTCTCTGTAGATGTTGACCCTGGGATATAACGAGCAGTGCACCTGTGTGTCATCACATGACCAGGGATATAACGAGCTGTGCGCCTGTGTGACATCACATGACCAGGGAGATAACGAGCCATGGACCTGTGTGACATCACATGACCAGGAATATAGCGAGCGGTGCACCTGTGTGACATCACATGACCAGGAATATAGCGAGCCATGGACCTGTGTGACATCACATGCCCAGGAATATAGCGAGCCATGGACCTGTGTGACATCACATGACCGGGGATATAACGAGCCATGGACCTGTGTAACATCACATGACCAGGGATATAACGAGCTGTGCGCCTGTGTGACATCACATGACCAGGGAGATAACGAGCCATGGACCTGTGTGACATCACATGCCCAGGAATATAGCGAGCCATGGACCTGTGTGACATCACATGCCCAGGAATATAGCGAGCCATGGACCTGTGTGACATCACATGACCAGGGATATAACGAACCATGCACCTGTGGGACATAATATGACCAGGGATATAACGAGCCATGGACCTGTGTGACATCACATGACCAGGAATATAGCGAGCCATGGACCTGTGTGACATCACATGCCCAGGAATATAGCGAGCCATGGACCTGTGTGACATCACATGACCAGGGATATAACGAGCCGTGCACCTGTGTGACATCACATGATCAGAGATATAACGAGCCGTGCGCCTGTGTGACATCACTTGACCAGGGATATAATGATCCCTGCACCTGTGTGACATCAGATGACCAGGGATATAATCATCCGTGCACCTGTGTGACATCACATGACCCGGGATATAATGATCCGTGCACCTGTGTGACATCACATGGCCAGGAATATATTAAGCCGTGCATATGTGTGTCATTACATGGCCAGATATATAAGGAGTCGTGCACCTGTGTGATATCACATGAACAGGGATATAACAAGCTGTGCATCTGTGTGACATCACATGACCAGGGATATAACGAGCCGTGCACCTGTGTGACATCACATGATCAGAGATATAACGAGCCGTGCGCCTGTGTGACATCACTTGACCCGGGATATAATGATCCCTGCACCTGTGTGACATCACATGACCAGGGATATAACGAGCCGTGCACCTGTGTGACATCACATGACCAGGGATATAATGATCCGTGCACCTGTGTGACATCACATGACCAGGGATACAATGATCCGTGCACCTGTGTGACATCACATGACCAGGGATATAATGATCCGGGCACCTGTGTGACATCACATGACCAGGGATATAATGATCCGTGCACCTGTGTGACATCACGTGACCAGGGAGCTGTTATTATTCACAGGAAGTAAACAATGAAGCTTTCTATAGAACAGTGATGGCGAACCTTTTAGAGAATGAGTGCCCAAACTATAACCAAAATCCAGTTATTTACCGTGAAGTGCCAACATTGCATTTTAAGCAGACTGACCGTATTAACGTTTACCCAACAAAAATGTACCCCACTCCCCCTTTCCCAAAAAAACCAACACAACTACAATTCTTGGGATAAAAAACAGGGGGTCGGCCACAGCTTTATTATTTACATAACAAATTAAGTGACCTGTGGGAAGAACCCTGACCCTTACCCTAACTTCACCTTGCATGCCTGGCCCCGCCTCCGCGGGGGCATGTCCTAGTTGTTCCGTCAGGTGATTTAACTAACCGCCGAGAGGGTCAAGATTCCACCACAGGCCAAGCTGTGACTACCAACAACAAACATGAATAACGCAATAACAAAGATCAAAGAATAAAAAATTAACAAAAACCAATAATATACAATATTAACATAGGGAGGGTGGGTGGGATCTCTTGAGCGCGGAGCAGTCAAAGAGGCTGGCTAGCTCCGCGCTCAAGAATAAATATCCTGGCCCGCTGCCCCCCAGTGGCCAGCGGAACTCACTGGCCACCAATGAAAATTTAACAGCGGAGGAAAGGGGAGGGGGAGAGCAGGAGGGACCGTGCCCCTTAAAGGAGCCAGAGCACGGCCAGTCCTGCAGCCCCCCCGCTTATACAGCCTGCGGGCTGAGCAGTAACTTATTGCTACCTGTTCAACATATTTCAATGGTATTGGCCCCCTGAGGCCACCAATACAGTTGAAAGAAGGACACATTCAGACTATTATTGTAGCTTCTCTCCAGGGTCTCTCTGTACATGAAAGATGGTGAGTCCAGTAGGAGGACCTACAAAGATAATGCAGTTCTGTCAACACCTTCTCACTTTTCCCCTCAGTTCCAAAGAGCCAATGAAGTGTCGTTTTAAAACAGCGCTGAGAGCAGCATCTCTTTAATTGCCTGTGTCTGCAGGAAGATTTGGTAGATTTGGTCCTGTTTGGTGAGCTCTGTCTTGGGGTCAATGGCCTGAGTGCCCACAGAATGGGCTCTGAGTACCACCTCTGGCACCCGTGCCATAGGTTAGCCACCACTGCTATAGAATGACAGCAAGCAAAGATCTAGAAAACTGTGTAGAATTGATATAGAAAGTATTTTTGAAAATTGTATAACTTTTCATTATGTAACCTATATCAATTATTTGCTCCAAGTGGACAACCTCTTTAACCCCTTACCGACATGTGATGTAATACTACGTCGCAGGTGTTTTCCCAATGATTCAAAAAGAAGCCGCTCCCCGTAACGTCATCCGAATCGGCGATCCGTCGTCATAACAGCCTCGGGTCTTCCGAAGACCCAAGACTGCTTCCTGTTAACCCCCATATATAAATTCCCCATATACTGCCATATTGCAGTATGGCAGTATATGATAGGATCAATCAGACAACCTAGGGTTAAAGTACCCTAGGGAGTATGAAAAATAGTAAAAAATTTTAAAAAGTTTAAAAAAAAATTAATAAAAAAACCATAAAAATTCTAATCACCCCCTTTCCCTAGAACTGATATAAACAAACAGTAAAAATCATAAACACATTAGGTATTGCCGCGTCCGAAAATGTCCGATCTATCAAAATATATTAACGGTTTTTCACTGCGTTTAACCCCGTAACGGAAAATAGCGCTTTTTTGCCATTTAAAAAAATATATATATAAAAAGTGATCTAAAGGTTGTACAGTCCTAAAAGTGATAACATTGTAAACGTCATCAAAAGTCACAAAAAACCTCCTAAAGCTCCGTACACCAAAGTATAAGAAGTATAAGCTCCAGAAGATGGCAAAATCCCCAAAACAATTTTGTACAGGAGGTTTTAATTTTTATAAATGTATGAAAACATTATAAAACCTATATAAATGTGGTATTCCAGTAATCGTACCGACCCAAACAATAAAGTAAACCTGTCATTTGGGGCGTACAGTGAAATCCGTAAAATCCAAGCCCACGAGAATACGGCACAAATGGGTTTTTTCACCAATTTCAATGCATTTGGAATTTTTTTCCCGCTTCCCAGCACATGGCATGGATATATTAAATATCACTATTTTGAAGTGCAATTTGTTAGGCAGAAAATAAGCCGTAACACAGCTCTGTACATGGAGAAATAAAAAAGTTATAGACATTTGAAAGTGGGGAGTGAAAAATGAAAACACAAAAAGGGCATCGACGGGAAGGGGTTAACATAACAAGGAGGATAGACATGGATAGACAGGATTTGAAGGATTTAGTTTTGGAGGGTGCACAGTGTGTCATATGTCTGGATGAACTTTGCACAGAGATTGTCACACTTAATGTCACTTTGTAGCCTGGAGATACAATGTTCCCAGTCCGCACTTCCCTGCCGCCCTGTGATAATCTATTTCGGTCTCTTATGTGTGTTATTATTGTGTAGTTACATCCACGCCCTGGAAGCTTCACTTTCGTTTGATTATAGTGTGTTCAGACAGGCACGTGCGTGTCATCATCTGTCAGTACAGACTCCGCTCCACCATGAAGTCACACAGAAATCAGAATGATCACTTATCATCACACATACTTGTAGCAGGGTGCAACTTACAGGTTATACCCCAAATCAGCAAGAAGATTGCTCCGATTGTTGATGAACATTTTTTGCCCTATAACCTGCAAGTGTTCTCAATCAGGTGTTCCAGGACCCTGAATGGTCCTAAATGTCTAACCATACACAGATCCTTTAAGATCTGAATCTCAGGGGTCCACAATCCTCTGTGTTGTATGAGATGATATCAGTTCTATAAATGTCATGTAAAATTTGGGGCAGGGGGTGTTATTTGGTAGAAATTTGCATTGGTGCCCAAAGCTTCATGATGCACTGAATTATTAGGCTAAAATCCTTGCCCATAACACCCTCTGTGATGTTACCCCAACATTATAGATCAGTCACTGTGAGGATGATGTCAGTCACTTTCTTCTCATGTGACTAAATCCGCACCCAGACCCAGGGGCCAGCAGTGCACATTACAAGGTGTGTGCGCCGTGTCCTGACTCATCAGCTTGGGATTCAATTTTGTGTACATTGATGTCAGATGTTGTCCCTAGATACAAACATGATGGGGGGGGGAGGTTAGATGTATACAGGGGCACATGAGAGATACAAAAGGCATGTGAGTTGTGGGGGGGGGGGGCAGGTGAGATGAATGGAGGTGAGAGGTGTGTAGGGGACGGGAGATGAACGAGGGCTACAGGTGAGATGTATGGAGGGGACAAGGGAGCTGTATGGGGATACAGGGGAGATGTATGGAGGGGACAAGGGAGATGTATGGGGATACAGGGGAGATGTATGGAGGGGACAAGGGAGCTGTATGGGGATACAGGTGAGATGTATGGAGGGGACAAGGGAGCTGTATGGGGATACAGGGGAGATGTATGGAGGGGACAAGGGAGCTGTATGGGGATACAGGGGAGATGTATGGAGGGGACAAGGGAGCTGTATGGGGATACAGGGGAGATGTATGGAGGGGACAAGGGAGATGTATGGGGATACAGGGGAGATGTATGGAGGGGACAAGGGAGATGTATGGGGATACAGGGGAGATGTATGGAGGGGACAAGGGAGCTGTATGGGGATACAGGGGAGATGTATGGAGGGGACAAGGGAGCTGTATGGGGATACAGGTGAGATGTATGGAGGGGACAAGGGAGATGTATGGGGATACAGGGGAGATGTATGGAGGGGACAAGGGAGCTGTATGGGGATACACGGGAGATGTATGGAGGGGACAAGGGAGATGTATGGGGATACAGGCGAGAGGTATGGAGGAGACAGGAAAGAGTGGAGTGGACAGGCAAGAAGTATGAATGGGACAGGTGAGATCTATGGAGGGAACAGGTGAGAGGTATGGAAGAGACAGACAAGAGGTATGGAGGGGACAGGCGAGAGGTATGGAAGGGACAGGTGAGAGGTATGGAAGGGACAGACAAGAGGTATGGAAGGGACAGGTGAGAGGTATGGAAGGGACAGGTGAGAGGTATGGAAGGGACAGGTGAGTGGTATGGAGGGGACAGGTGAGAGGTATGGAAGGGACAGGCGAGAGGTATGGAAGGGACAGGTGAGAGGTATGGAAGGGACAGGTGAGAGGTATGGAGGGGACAGGCGAGAGGTATGGAGGGGACAGGCGAGAGGTATGGAGGGGACAGGCGAGAGGTATGGAGGGGACAGGCGAGAGGTATGGAAGGGACAGGTGAGAGGTATGGAAGGGACAGGTGAGTGGTATGGAGGGGACAGGTGAGAGGTATGGAAGGGACAGGCGAGAGGTATGGAAGGGACAGGCGAGAGGTATGGAAGGGACAGGCGAGAGGTATGGAGGGGACAGGCGAGAGGTATGGAGGGGACAGGCGAGAGGTATGGAGGGGACAGGCGAGAGGTATGGAGGGGACAGGCGAGAGGTATGGAGGGGACAGGCGAGAGGTATGGAGGGGACAGGCGAGAGGTATGGAAGGGACAGGTGAGAGGTATGGAAGGGACAGGTGAGAGGTATGGAGGGGACAGGCGAGAGGTATGGAAGGGACAGGCGAGAGGTATGGAAGGGACAGGTGAGAGGTATGGAAGGGACAGGTGAGAGGTATGGAGGGGACAGGCGAGAGGTATGGAGGGGACAGGCGAGAGGTATGGAGGGGACAGGCGAGAGGTATGGAGGGGACAGGCGAGAGGTATGGAGGGGACAGGCGAGAGGTATGGAGGGGACAGGCGAGAGGTATGGAGGGGACAGGCGAGAGGTATGGAAGGGACAGGCGAGAGGTATGGAAGGGACAGGCGAGAGGTATGGAGGGGACAGGCGAGAGGTATGGAGGGGACAGGCGAGAGGTATGGAGGGGACAGGCGAGAGGTATGGAGGGGACAGGCGAGAGGTATGGAAGGGACAGGCGAGAGGTATGGAAGGGACAGGTGAGAGGTATGGAAGGGACAGGTCAGAGGTATGGAGGGGACAGGCGAGAGGTATGGAGGGGACAGGGGAGATAAATAGTGGAAACTGGTGAAATGTATGGGAGTTACTGGTGAGATTTGTAGATGGGACAGGTGAGATGTATAGAGAGGATAGAAAAAATACATTAAGGGGACAAGTGAGTTGTATTATGACAACAGGTGAGATGCAAGAAGTGGACAGGTGAGATGTATGGAGGGACTGTGACACATAAGGGGGGTAGGTGGCATGTAAGCTAAATACAGGTGAGCTATATGAATGAAATAGGTGATATGCATAGAGGTCTCAGGTGATGTGAGTGGAGGAAACAGGTGAACTATATGGTGAGTATAGGTGACATGTATGGAGAATACTAATGTGACTGGAAGAATACAGGTGAGATGTATGCAGGGCACAGGTGTGATGTACAGTATAGTGAGGACAGGAGCAGGGGCATTATATGTAGAAGCTACAGGTAAGGTGTATGGTTTGTACAGTGGGATGTATGGAGGGGACTGGTAGCATGCATGATGGATACATGTGTATGGATACAGGTGAGTTGTACACTATAGTGTTGGCACGTAGTATGTATGGGGAGGGGTTGTATGTGTAAAGCTAAATCATTGCAGTTGTCACAGGTGTGATATATTGAGGATACAGGTGTGATGTCCGGAGGGGACAGGTGAGATGTATGGTGGATACAGGTGTGATGTCTGGAGGGGACAGGTAACAAATATATTTGGGAGGAGCAGCTTGTAGAGGAGCTGAATCATTGCTGCTGTCATGATGCTACATTTGGTCTCCGGTGGATGCTCCGTGCAGGGTGCAGCAGACGCTGATCCAGCAGGGGGTGTCCTCAGTCACCTGCTCCCGGTGTGTGCTGGACGTGAGGGACGTGATGGATGCGGCTCCGGTGCCTTATATGGAGAGGAGTTGCTGGTGACTGATCCCAGGATGAGTCTTATGTGCGGCATTTCCTGTTATTGCTGCTAATTAATAAAAGAAGGAGCCCAAATATGGGGCAAAGAGTCCAGAGGAGGAGCACACCTGAGCCCCTCCACACCCTCTGCACACAGGGTGCACCTAGCAACCCATGAGCAAATATATGCTGCACAGGTAGATTTCCCCCATTGTATAATGCAATTATACTGTGTGATCAAGGCACTAGACCTGGAGACTGTGTATGAGACATGCTGCCCCCACCCACCAAGCTGCCTTCTGTCATGTGAGCTGATAATTAATAGCAATTACAGCTGGAAAGTGTCCAGTGATGCCCAACCTGCAGCTACATCCAGCATCCAAGGTGTGTTCCCACAGCCACCCTGCCCTGCCTTATCCAAGAGTCTGGGGCAAGGGGGCAGAGAGCCTGGAGATGTGCCCCAACCACAAGATCCAGAGCAGAGGACTATGTGTCCCAGTCATTATATGCAGTGCCTCCATCATTCTCCAGGGGGGTCTAAGCTGTGATTTCCATGAATGTGCATGCAAGGAAATGGTTAATGAATATCACCCCCTCTCCTTTAAGAGCGCATAGATGCTGTGTGGTAGGAGACATCTGCTCTCTCCTGTGTTATTGGCTATAGTAAATGTCACAATGGTATAATTTACCACTAATCTTTAACAATCCTCCACTCTAATCGCTATCAATCATCGATATGAAGATAAGGAGTGTGTAGAACAGCGGCGACTACAGCTACAAAGAGCAGCACAAGCTCTACAGACAGCGCCCGACTACAGCTAGGTGTAGAAAACCCTGTGGAATAGAGGGTGGAGGAGAGGTAAATAGAGAGATGGATACACGATGAGGACAGTGGGAGAGGGGTGGGATATGGTTTTGGATAGAGTGCCGTTGGGCTCAGATTGATAAATGTTTCATTTTAGTAAGTTTAAACTAAAGCTACCTTTAGTTTAGTAAGTTTTAACATTTTTAGAAAGAATATGTGCAGAACATGTAAATCATGAAGTGGGCGCACTATGTAACAATATGTGATAACATCCCTTCATATTATCTGTGTTTATTAGCGGAGGTATAGAACATTCCCTTTATCCCTGTCATTATACTGACTCCAATTCTAGGAATTTATTCCATGGAAAAGCCCTTCTGATCCTCCTATTTAGCCTTTACCCCATTTACTTATATGTCAGTTAATGCCCTTGGGGCAGATACTGTGCCCTGTGATTCAGCAGCCTGGCATCTCCCAATGTATCCACACTGAACCCGATCCTAATCCTTCCAGATCACTGGGTCCTAGTGTACTGGGCTGTCACCAGAAACCAAGCTACAGAAAGTAGGAATAGATGGGGTAGATATGAGATGGGTAGATAGATATGAGATGGGTAGATAGATAGATAGATAGATAGATATAAGATAGATGGATATGAGATAGATATAAGATAGATGGATATGAGATAGATATAAGATAGATAGATAGATATGAGATAGATAGATAGAGAGATATGAGATGGGTAGATAGAGAGATAGATAGATGGATATTAGATAGATATAAGATAGATGGATATGAGATAGATAGGAGATAGATCGATCCATAATCATAGATACATATGATATATATAGGAAAACAGACAATAGATACATAAAAAAATGAAACAAATGATTACAAATTAAGTAAAAGAAAGTATATATATAAAGAGATATGAGGTGATGATAAATATACAGAAACAGATGGATAGACATCTATATATCTCCTATAGTTTTGCTCTTTGTTCTGATGTATATGTAACTATCTAGGTGTCCATCTATTTCATATCAATTCATCTACTATTTATCATTCTATCTATCTGTGGTCTACATTTACCTTCTTTCTTTCTCTCTTTCTTTCTCTCTTTCCTTCCTTCTTCTGTATGTCTATGCATGTGTGTAACTATCTCATGTATACCTGTCTAATATCTGTCTGTATATGTATGTAACTATGTATTTATATATCTCATATATTTATCTTTCTATCATTTACATAATATCTATCATCTATCTATATCTCTAATATCTACCCCCCTCCTGTTGTACCTCACTAAATCATCCTGTACATCACCTCCCCAGTCCTGTACATACCCCCCCCCCTCCCTAAATATCACCCTGTACATATAATTACTACTAATTAGTATAATGTCCCCCACCTTCACACCTCCCCATATTATTTATCTAAATCCCAGCAAACTTTCCTTATTAGGTAAAAAAAATGGCAATTGCTCATTTCCAATAATCTGATTGGAGTCCCCTATTGTCATGTATACAGTAGATGCAGCAGTCACTGAGGCCCCGCCCCCTGGAGCTGCCTATATAAAAGGAGGCGAGCAGCCCAGGACAGACAGAGGGCAGAGAACCAGCAACAGGCAACACGAGCCCAGACTGTGGATTATCCTCGCTCCTTACTGTGGATTACTCTCTCCTCCCTCCCTGCAGGTAGGTTCTGCCAAATTCTATTGCTCTGCAACAATGTATCACTGCAATTATCCCAAGATTCTATCAGGGGGTGCAGTTATTTTGGGGTCTCCTGTGCACCTGGGTGACTAGTTATAGAGTGCACTTAATATAGAGAGAGTGCACTTGTTATTACAAGCCATGCCAGGAACAGGGGGAGGTGGTGGTGGTGGTGGGGGATGTAGATTTTGGCGGCATTGTAGCATTTTTACTATTTGTTCAGCAGATAATACAATGTACACAGTAAGAGACGAGTATGAGGACAGCGCGGTGTTTATAGTCACATTCCTGACACTGTTTTCCATTTCTCCGCTAGGAATCCGTCCAGCATGGACTTGGCTTACGTCGTCTTCTTTCACATAACTTATCTCAGCTTCCTCGGCTCCGTCGCGGGAAGGATGGAAGGCGTCCGAGGAGACAGAAAAAAGTAAGTTCACATCAAGCGACAAGTAATGTCTAATAGTCATAGTTACCGCTCAGCGACTTGTCACTGACTAATCCTGTTTACTTTGCCTCTTGTAGATGGAAGTTTCTTGAGGTGTCTCGAGTCAGGAGGGATCTGCAGACACCTGTCCAAAGTCCTGACGCAACCGCAACACTTTCTTTCATCAAGCCAGAAGATACTAAGGATTCTCATCTGCCCCAGAGCAGGTAAGGGATCATACCTATCCGTCTGTGTAGTAGAGATGGCTTTGTCATCTGGCACAAGTGTAAAAACTAAATGCAAAGCGACACGCTGGGCTCTGCTACATCCATCCATGCATATGGGGCTGTACGTGTGTGTGTTTAATAGGTTTCTCAATCTCAGTGCAAGGGTTGTGTTGGCTTTTGCTGAGCGCGGCTCCTGGAATAACAGAGTGGGGGGTGGGTTGTAGTGTGCAGATACTTATTAGACTGTGGGTATTAGTTATTATGATGTGACTGGCATGGAATAGCAGGGAGTAATGGGCGGTACAGGGTTAAAAATTGATGATCAAGTGTCTAACGTTTGTCTTTGCATCTTCTTGCAGCAATGGTGCCCATATCCGAGTGAAGAGATACAGGCACAGCTTCGGGAACTACCCCCCAGTGTCTAGAGGTTGCAAATTTGGCACCTGCATAGTGCACAACTTGGCCAACCAAATCTACCAGTACACCGACAAAGACAAGGACATCACAGCCCCGGCCAGGAAAATCAGCTCTCAGGGCTATGGCAAGCGTAGGAGAAGGTCCGTTCCCGAGAGGAGGCTCCTGATGCCCTTTGTTGCGGGCACATACAGACCACAGTGGGTGAACAGAAGCGGCTCAGGTGCCCAGCAGCTCCGCAGCTTCCTCCAGAGAAGATCCTCACAGAGTGGACTGACCAAGACCAAGGGCAAAATGTGGCAAACCTTGCTGAGGACTTAAACCATGGACACGTTGAGTAGAGATGTAGCATATGGTGATGGGTAAAGGTCCCCTAATTCTGGAGGACGCTCAGAATTCCTCATACCCAGCCCGGTGAGGGTACAGAAGAGGGTACAAGGAGGAACCAATGGCGTATACTGGTGGAAGTATTACAGCACGACCAGTAGTCGGAGAATGGTCTTCAGATGCTTGGTGAGACATCTTCTATGTCTTGAAGACTGTGGACTTCTCTGGGCCAAGATGGAACGCATCATTTTGCACTTGTCAAGGACTTATCTGAATGTGAGCACTGAAGGACCACTACAAAACTGGGAGTGGGTGCACTGGACACGTTGTAGGACTTTAGGACCCATGTTGGGTCTCCAATGCTGGTCCAGGTGCAGTAGAACATATGACAATGGACCTTCCACCTGGAGTCTGTCGGCTTCAGTAGCTGAATTACCTGACCTCAGCATGGGACTGACCAGTCCTAACATCTCTGACTTCTGACGGACAAGGGGAGACACATGGGTGGTCTCGCTCCACTCCCCCAAGTTCTCTCACTGCCAATGGACCTGTTACAGTCTACGCTCCTGCATCATTGCAGAACTAATGGACCTTATGGAGATGAACGTTTCCCCAGTTCCTCGTGAACTGGACCTTAATACTTGAACTTGAACCTGTGACGTGCAATGTTTTCTATGAAGAGGATATTTAATGCTACTGTTTATTATGTGTTTGTATTGTCCAAAGCAGAAGTTATTTTTTTACCAGATTCTATAAGGGCATTATATATATATCTATATATCTATGTATCTATGTATCTTGTATTGTACGCCGGTATGCGATCTGCGGCGTTCATGTAACACTTTATCTTACATCCCCCGTGGGATACATTGAATAAAAGAAAAGATTCACCTGAATTTTTCCTTTGTCTTTGATCATTTGGTATTTTCAGTATGTGGAGGGTCATATCCCGCAGCCGTCCTATATGTTATACATTGTGTCATGTAGATACATTACATTACTAACATCTCATGTATAGCAATAGGAGAGGGGGTCTTATACTCACATGTCTATGTAGCAGTTACCCAATATAGGAGTCGGGGGTCTTATACACACATGTCTATGTAGCAGTTACCCAATATAGGAGTCAGGGGTCTTATACACACATGTCTATGTAGCAGTTACCCAATATAGGAGTCGGGGGTCTTATACTCACATGTCTAGGTGCACATTACAGGGGAGGGGGTGTAATAGTCTCATGTATGAGAATACAGTATAGGAGAGGGGTGTCTTATACTCACATGTCTAGATAGTAGTTACCCATTATAGAAGTCGGGGGTCTTATACTCACATGTTTAGGTGCACATTATAGGGGAGGGGGTGGATTAGTCTCTTATATAAGGAGAATGGGTAAGGGGGGTCGTATAATCATATTATACGAGAGGGGGTCTTATATTCGCATGTCTAGGTGGAATAGTCTCATGTATGAGTATACAGTATAGGAGAGGGGGGTCTTATACTCAGATGTCTAGGTTCACATTATGGGGGGGGGGTGTAATAGTCTCATCATGTATAGGTATACAGTGTAGGGGAGGGGGTTGTATAATCACATTATAGGGGGGATATTTTAATCATCATATTGGTTAAATGGAGGGGGAGGGTCTTATGTATTTTTAATAGTTATAGTGGAGGGGGGTCTTATGTTTACATGTCTAGATACACATTATAGGGGAGGGGGTGTTATGCTCACATGTATAAGTATACAGTATGGGGGAATAGGGGAGGGGTCGTATAATCACATTATAGGAGGGGGGGGGGTCTTACAGTCATTTATTACACTCTACAGGACATAATTTGAACACTTAGGGGGTCACTACATCAACACGTCTCATTCTAGGTGAATAAATACAAGACATGAAGAATGAACAGTGTTTCCGCCTTTCACAATCCAAAAACATGTGGAAAATCTCAAAAAAAAAATCCAATGTGGAAAATCACAATTCTTTTACCTAAAGCAAATGAGATAAATTTGCTCTAATCTAATAATAATAATAATAATAATAATAATAATAATAATAATAAAAATATGCATATATCTCAATATAAAACTAATAAGAACATGAGATATGATTCAGGGCAACACTGTTGTAGCATTGTTTAAATTCCAAATATTTTTGGCTAAAGCTACGCCAAAAAAATGCTAATATAATAATAAAAATAATAATAATAATAGAAAAACATAAAATAATAGTAAATTAAAAAATGACATAATAATAGTACAAAAAGTAACATTATATTTGTAGGAAATACAATATAAAATATTGAAATAAATAATATGAATGCGAATAATAAAATATAAAACTGCGCAGTTGATCCACAAATCCTTGGTCAAACCACAAAAGAAAACTCTTGTTCTACAGAACAATACAATAATAATTATTTTAAAACAATTCCACATAAAATCTGCATAGTTGATGAATTCCTAATCAAATCCAACCACATAAGTCACAATATAGGCGATGGATTTATAGAATAATGGCGCCCCCTAAAGGTAAAATTTGTGAAGTGCTCAAAAATATGCAGAAGTCTGAAGAACATGTGAGGAATCTGCTATGCTGGGCTTTGTAGTCCTCCTAGAAGATTAATTGCCTGAGAAATTGTACCTTGAAAGATTTATCCAAAGAAACAAATAAAACACAACGAATCTCAAATTTTTTCTTGGTTTCTAAGTAAAATGTTCTCTCCCGGTGCCAATTAATAGGAGCATTAAACTTTCTAGAATTTGGCAGATAAACTTTCATCTTCATAAACAATGTGGAGCGCTCTCTCGCTTGTTTATCTGCTCATGTTTTCTGCGATATTCATCCCATTAAGCCAAATAGACCTGTCCCCGAATTGTGCAATCTGGGTAGAGGAGAAGCCAAGTGACTGCACAGGAATTCAGCTCAGGATCTTTCCACTATCATTCATATTGTTGATGGAGCAAGGACCTGCACTGTGACACTGAGGAGCAGAGCTGGAGCTCGGACGCCATCTAGTGCCAGGATTGAGGTACTGCAAGAATTTTCCAAAAAGTTGAATATTCTCATATTCTATGAACAATTCCTCCCGTGTTGTACAAAATTACACTTTGTATTTCATTTTAGCAGCAGGATATTATGTGGAGGTGATAAAACAACAAACATGGGACCCAGTGGTGGACAAATCATGGATGCAGTCTATGCCGTGTAGGCAAGATGGTCCACTGTTACCCTAAAACTTCTACGCACTGTATTTAATGCCTGAGCTAATAAATTGTAAGTGTTAATAGATTTATAGAGAGACATAAATATGAAGATGTGTTTTAAGATATTGAATAAGACGGGGCCCATACACTACCAATGGGGCCCATATACTGTCTGCTGGGATTAAGAAGCCTACCTTGACCTAAGGAAAAGTCTACATATGACCCCTACCAGAGGTGTAATATGAGGGGCTGCAGGGAGTGCGGTGGCAACTGGGCCCATGAGGCTTAGGAGGCCGATAAGTTGTCACTTTACCATATGAGAAGACTAGTACTATAAACCATGCATTATAGTTGGGTGTCTGGCACAGACTTTGCATTAGGGCCCATCAGCTCCAAGTTATACCACTGACCCCTACCATCAAAGGGCCACATCCCCACAGGCCCACGTATGTAATTTAGTATTAATATAATGGAAGTTGAGGAACCTGGGGCTTTAATTCAGCCCTCTAGTTCTCAACTAGGTTGTAGCATATTAATTTAGTGTACATATAATATAATATAAAATATAATGATATAATACATAATAATATAATAAATAAATAATAATATATTTAATAAATAAAACAAAAAATAAATATAAAAAATTATAAAAAATAAATATAAATTAATAAAAAAATAAAAATAAATAAATTAAAAAAAAATTATTATTCAAAATTATCCAGACTTCAGCCACGTTTGCCTTTAATATCATTCACGGTCAGCGGCTGCTACTTGTAGTCCTACAGGAGACAGATTATCAAAGGTCGAGTGTTTCAAGGTCAGGGGCCGTCACGTCCCGGTTTACACTCCTATATCTTATAGCGGTTTATTTGCAGTCTGTTTACATAAGGATGACATCAGAGCAAAATTCCTTAAATATTTCATGCAGCCAAAAAAAATATTGTATCGCATTGGTTTAATAACATGTTTGTCCAGCAAATACTGATCATGGAGACCCTGGCACATAGAGCTGACAATCTAATCTCACTGTATAATTAGATAAGGTGACTTCTCCAAGGTCACCGGAAAATCTGACTCTGCATTGAGATTCCACAGTGAGTGTTGTGCCCATTCCACAGACCGCAAGGTTATCCCGGGGGTGGACGTGTGTGGAGAAACAGCTGTTTAATTCATGATTAGATTTTCCCCTGTGCACCTCTGCGCCGCGTGGGCTGACAATCTGATGACCGCAGCTCAGGAACCCGGCACTGACCTATTATTAGGAGACCTTTCCTCCACATCCAGGAGGGGAGAGAGATGTGTGCAGCACAATGTGGCTGCTACTCACTTCTAGGGAATGTTCCTAAAATAATACTGCCATAGAGTGCATGGAATAGTGCAGCATATATGTGCTATCACAGGAGGATATCTGTAAGCTCATGTAGGAGGGTATAAACTTATATATATATATATACTCTCTCCAGTAGGGGTGAACCTAAACGCTCTGCTGCCTGAGGCGAGCTATAGAATGGCGCCCCTACTGCCCCATCTGCAAATATAGCACCTTATTTTTTTAGTATCTGGGTTCTCCATGAAGCATCTCACACCCGTGCTGACATATGGTAAGAAGAAATGCTATTTTTTAAGTGTCATGTCCTGCTTTGCAGCAGGTAACTTCACCCCTGATGCTGCCCCTATCTTGATGCAGGTGGTGCTGCCTGAGACAAGAGGCTCAACTAGAGGTTCACCCCTTCTACCCGGGAAGCCAAAAATCATATATGGTATAAATGGTATAAATAGAAACCAGAGGTACCTTCCAGTATCTACAATACTAACCACAATAAATAATGCTTACCTGTGAGTATACTACCAAGGCCTTAGAACAATCCTGGGAGGCCACTGTATACACCTGGACACACGTTTCCCACCTGTTGCTTCATCAGAAGGTCCTCAGCTTCAGCTTCAGAGAGAGATAGGTCTGAAGAATCACAGATTTGGATGGAAGGATGGGTAGGGACCAGGAGAGACATTTTACATCATTGGTCTATGTAGGAAATGTCTGCACTCTTAAAGCAGCAGACACACAGCTCTTAGCTACAAACACAGATGATCACATGACCTCCCACTGCTCCCTGCAGAGTGAGCAGGGAGCAGCAGGCCTTCCCCCTCTGTAAACCCATCCTGTTAATAACTCTATGGAATCACAAGAGAAATCAGCACAGCCGGGAGACATGGCTACTCAGATCCCGGTGATCCTTGATAAGTGAGGACCAGGGGGATGGGAGCTGTTGGATGATGTTCTTCTACGTCACTGCCTGAAGCACCGCCATGACTCCAAATGTAGATGTGCACGATAACACAGGTGTGCACTACCAGCTTCACATTGATTATCTGAATAGAGCTAAGGAGTACAAGCCACTTGCCACAAAGAATCCAAAGGCACGGTGGGCCGGTAGTTCGAAAATGTGTGTTCCCGTGTAGCTTTGATGCTGGCAGGCGCGGAGTGATAATGTCATTACGTCTGCCGTTATCACAGCACAGAAGAAGATTAGAAGAGGAGAACTGCAGGGGAACAGGGACAGGTAAGTATATGTTATATATTATTATTTTTTACATTTATTTAAAACAAGAAAAGGAAAAGGAGTGAGGGTCACAAAATGGGGGTGGGGGGCCACAATATAAGAGGGGTATAAGGGGCCACAATATAAGGGGGGGTATGAGTGGCCACAATATAAAGGGGGTATGAGGAGCCATAATATAATGGGGGTATAAGGGGCCACAATATAAGGGGGGGTATGAGGGGCCATAATATAAGGGGGTATGAGGAGCCACCATATAAGGGTAGTATGAGGATCCACCATATGGAGGTATGGGGGGTCACCATATAATGGGAGTATGAAGGACCACCATATAAGGGGGGCGTGAGGGGCCGACTACATAAGATGGTATTAGGGCCCACCATATAAGGGGGTATGAGGGGCCACATCATGAGGGGGTATGAGGGCCCACCATATAAGGGGATTAGGAGAGGACGCCATATAAGGGGGGGTATGGTGTAGTCCTCATCCACAACCATCAGGGCTGGCAAGATGAAGCAAGAAGAGGGGGCGGTGCATGACTATTAGGTACCCCCTGGGGCACTCACAGTGTAGATGACAAGTCCCGGCCCATGATGGTAGTGCCTTAGCCAGGGAATCACGCTGAAAAAGAAGATGATGAAAACTCACAATTCCTTTATTATCTGTAGTCAAATAGAAGTTCTTTGCATGAACCAGCAATAAGTACCACAGCCTGGACCGGTGGTCAGTTAGGATGGATAAGTCTCCCGAGAGCAAATTCGGCTCTACTGCATCTGCAGCACAATAGAATTAATATCTTTAGTTCTATATCAGCAAGAAACTAAGAACTAAGAGCAGAGTCAAAGAAGCCTGAACCCTAGAGCTGAGCTTATATTTACAGACTTTCAGTTCAGGTCTGGAATATTCTAGGTTGCTAGCCAACCACAGCCTGCTGTACCTCAGGAGAGACACTTTTTTTCAGGAGAGATACATTTAACATAAACAAAATGATTAACATACCTATATCTGTCACGAGGTGATAATGTTGTACCATAGTGCCTTTGAATGCAGACTACCCGGAGTGGTTTACAATGAATCTGTACCTGGGAAAGATGTGTAGCAGAGCCCAGTAGGGTGATTAGTCCTAATGACACCATTAAGCAAGATCTCCGGGCTTTAAATTAGTAATGACCCAACTCAGGGACATTAGACCCCCCATTATCAATAATCCCAATTCCTGTGGACACATACAGTATATACATGTTAAAACCCAAAATGGAAAAGGACTAAACTTAGGTTCTAAATTTTCAACATCTTTATTATTCATCAAAAACAGGACACTAATGTGCGATGGATATTTCCTGTACTAAAGACATTTATGCCTCAAAACCCAAATCTCTGCATATATTCAGAAATGTATCAAATCCCACGAATTAACACTTCAATACAATGTAAAAGTGTGTTAAGTGCTAACGAAAATGCTTATTCCAGATATATTATATATTATATTATATATTATATATATTATATATATTATATATATAATATGTATTAACTTACAGTGAACAACCAAAGCATTTAGTCCTACCCATGGTGTAGGTTTACAGAGGATGGACTATGCGCGTTTCGCGGTTTCCTCAAGGGGATTAGGAACACACGCCGAGGTGCTAAAAAAGGAAATGATAACAAGTAGTCTCACCTGGTAAGGCACTACTTTTTTCTAGCTTTTGTGTCGCCTGCGCATGCATCCAGTCAAGTGCGCATGATCGGGAACAAACAGAGCGTGTCTGCCCATACAACCCAGCCACAGAGCTCGCCCACTTCCAGCAGCTCACCTGCCCCACTTCCAGCAGCTCACCTGCCCCACTTCCAGCAGCTCACCTGCCCCACTTCCGGCAGCCCACCTGCCCCACTTCCGGCAGCTCACCTGCCCCACTTCCGGCAGCTCACCTGCCCCACTTCCATCAGCTCACCTGCCCCACTTCCATCAGCTCACATGCCCCACTTCAAGCAGCTCATCTGCCCCACTTCCAGCAGCTCCCCTGCCCCACATCCAGCAGCTCAACTGCCCCACTTCCAGCAGCTCACTTGCCCCACTTTTAGCAGCTCACCTGCCCAACTTCCAGCAGCTCAGCTCCCCCACTTCCAGCAACTCATCTGGCCCACTATCAGCAGCTCATCTTCCCCATTTCTGGCAGTTTATCTGCCCTACTTCCAGCAGCTCATCTGCCTCACTTTCAGCAGCCCCACTTCCAGCACAGCTCATCTGCCTCACTTTCAGCAGCCCCACTTCCAGCAACTCACTTGCTCCACTTTCAGCAGCTCACCTTTCCTACTTCCAGCAGCTCATCTGCCCAACTTCCAGTAGCTCATCTGCCCCACTTTCGGCAGCTCATCTGCTCCACTTTCGGCAGCTCATTTGCCCCACTTTCAGTAGCTCACCTGCCCCACTTCCGGCAGCTTATCTGCCCCACTTCTAGCACCTCACCTGTCCTACTTCTGGCAGCTCACCTGCCCCACTTCCATCAGCTCACATGCCCCAGTTCAAGCAGCTCATCTGCCCCACTTCCAGCAGCTCACATGCCCCACTTCAAGCAGCTCATCTGCCCCACTTCAAGCAGCTCATCTGCCACACATCCAGCAGCTCAACTGCCCCACTTTCAGCAGCTCACTTGCCCCACTTTTAGCAGCTCACCTGCCCTACTTCCAGCAGCTCAGCTCCCCCACTTCCAGCAACTCATCTGGCCCCGCTATCAGCAGCTCATCTGCCCCATTTCTTACAGTTTATCTGCCCTACTTTCAGCAGCTCACCTGCCTTACTTCCAGCAGCTCATCTGCCCCACTTTCAGCAGCTCATCTGCCCCACTTTCAGTAGCTCACCTGCCCCACTTCCGGCAGCTTAGCTGCCCCATTTACAGCAGCTCCCCTGCCCTACATCCAGCAGCTCAATTGCCCCACTTTCAGCAGCTCACTTGCCCCACTTTCAGCAGCTCATCTGCCCCACTTCCAGCAGCTCAGCTCCCCCACTTCCAGCAACTCATCTGGCCCACTATCAGCAGCTCATCTGCTCTACTTCTGGCAGTTTATCTGCCCTACTTCCAGCACCTCACCTGCCTTACTTCCAGCAGCTCATTTGCCCCACTTTCAGCAGCTCACTTGCTCCACTTTCAGCAGCTCATCTGCTCCACTTTCAGCAGCTCATCTGCCCCACTTTCAGCAGCTCATCTGCCCCACTTCTGGCAGCTTATGTGCCCTACTCCCGGCAGCTCACCTGCCTTACTTCTGGCAGCTCACCTGCCCCACTTCAGGCAGCCCCACTTCCAGCAGCTCACCTTCCCACTTTCAGTAGTTCACTTACTCCACTTTCAGCAGCTCACCTTCCCTACTTCCAGCAGCTCATCTGCCCCACTTTCAGAAGCTCAGCTCCCCCACTTCCAGCAGCTCATCTGCCCCACTTCCAGCAGCTCATCTGCCCTACTTCCAGCAGCTCAACTGCCCCACTTTCAGCAACTCATCTGCCCCACTTTCAGCATCTCATCTGCCCCACTTCTGGCAGCTTATCTGCCCTACACCCGGCAGCTCATCTGCCCTACTTCTGGCAGCTCACCTGCCCCACTTATGGTAGCTTATCTGCCCCACTTCCAGCAGCTCACCTGCCCCACTTCCAGCAGCTCATCTGCCCCACTTTCAGCAGCTCACTTGCTCCACTTTCAGCAGCTCATCTGCCCCACTTCCAGCAGCTCATCTGCCCCACTTCCAGCAGCTCATCTGCCCCACTTTCAGAAGCTCAGCTCCCCCAATTCCATCAGCTTATCTGACCCACTTCCAGCAGCTCACCTGTCCCACTTTCAGCAGCTCAACTGCCCCACTTTCAGAAGCTCATCTGCCCCACTTTCAGCAGCTCATCTGCCCCACTTCTGGCAGCTTATCTGCCCTACACCCGGCAGCTCATCTGCCCTACTTCTGGCAGCTCACCTGCCCCACTTATGGTAGCTTATCTGCCCCATTTCTAGCAGCTCACCTGCCTCACTTCCAGCAGCTCATCTGCCCCACTTTCAGCAGCTCACTTACTCCACTTTCAGCAGCTCACCTGCCCCACTTCCAGCAGCTCATCTGCCCCACTTCCAGCAGCTCATCTGCCCCACTTTCAGCAGCTCATCTGCCCCACTTTCAGCAGCTCATCTGCCCCACTTTCAGCAGCTCATCTGCCCCACTTTCAGCAGCTCATCTGCCCCACTTCTGGCAGCTTATCTGCCCTACACCCGGCAGCTCATCTGCCCTACTTCTGGCAGCTCACCTGCCCCACTTATGGTAGCTTATCTGCCCCACTTCTAGCAGCTCACCTGCCCCACTTCCAGCAGCTCATCTGCCCCACTTTCAGCAGCTCACTTGCTCCACTTTCAGCAGCTCATCTGCCCCACTTCCAGCAGCTCATCTGCCCCACTTCCAGCAGCTCATCTGCCCCACTTTCAGCAGCTCATCTGCCCCACTTTCAGCAGCTCATCTGCCCCACTTTCAGCAGCTCATCTGCCCCACTTTCAGCAGCTCATGTGCCCCACTTTCAGTAGCTCATCTGCCCCACTTCTGGCAGCTTATCTGCTCTACTCCCGGCAGCTCACCTGCCCTACTTCTGGTAGCTCACCTGCCCCACTTCTGGCAGCTCATCTGCCCCACTTCAAGCAGCTCACCTGCCCCACTTCCAGCAGCTCAACTGCCCCACTTCCAGCAGCTCAACTGCCCCACTTCCAGCAGCTCACTTGCCCCACTTTTAGCAGCTCATCTGCCCCACTTCCAGCAGCTCACCTGTCCCACTTCCAGCAGCTCATCTGCCCCACTTCCAGCAGCACATCTGCCCCACTTCCAGCAGCTCATCTGCCCCACTTTCAGCAGCTCACTTGCTCCACTTTCAGCAGCTCACTTGCTTCACTTTCAGCAGCTCATCTGCCCCACTTCCAGCAGCTCATCTGTCCCACTTTCAGCAGCTCATCTGCCCCTCTTCCAGCAGCTCATCTGCCCTACTTCCAGCAGCTCATCTGCCCCACTTCCAGAAGCTCAGCTCCCCCACTCCCAGCAGCTCATCTGCCCCACTTCTAGCAGCTCATCTGCCCTACTTTCAGCAGCTCATCTGCCCCACTTCCAGAAGCTCATCTGCCCCACTTCCAGCAGCTCATCTGCCCCACTTCCAGCAGCTCATCTGCCCCACTTCCAGAAGCTCAGCTCCCCCACTCCCAGCAGCTCATCTGCCCCACTTCTAGCAGCTCACCTGCCCTACTTGTGGCAGCTTATCTGCCCCACTTCTTCGTTGGACATGAGAAGACAGAGTACCCCCAGACGAAGGCTGTCCCTCAGCCGAAACGCGCGTCGGGGTTGCTGCTATCTCGGGCAACAAGTTCAATATGGGTAAGCTTGATACAGTAGTATGTATGCCTCAATTATAGGTTATGTGATTTATCACTTTTCATGCTTCCCAACGTCACCATTGTATATTTGTATAAGGCCACGGATGCCCACACATGTTTGGTACATATGAATGTATTGTTCTGTCGCCCATGATGCAACTCTTGCTTGTGTCCCCCCCTTTGTAGTGGGGCTCATTTTTAACCAGTACGTTATATTTTGTATTCAATAAAATTTATAATTTTTTACTACTTATGATTTTATTTGCTGTTTATGTTGGTTTTCTCACCCCTCTGTTATGAGGGTTGAAAGATAGGTTCTACTTATGAGAAGACAGAGTGTGCGATGGCTGAAAAAAAAACAAACCAGCTGAGACCTTTTTATTGGGAGAGGAGAAAAAAGTGGGTAAAAAATTCATAAAAACAGTGCAATGTGAAACCACCACGAATTGTATAAAAACTAGACAAATTCATTTGTGTAACACAAAAATAAACATGATCAATAGTAAAATGTGGAAAATCCGTAAAATAAATAGTAGACTGTTTTAGTTTCTGAATTTTTAATACCACCATGTGAGTTCACTTCAAAAGGGGCCCCCTGAAGCTCTCTGCCCAGGGGCCTAGTGCAACCGGCCTCTAGCCCCACCCTGCCAACCCTGCCTCTAGCCCCACTATGGTGGAATGGGCACAAGAAATGTACTTGATCTTCTTATGGAGGAACTATCCACCCTGGACCATGTCTCCCATAACCGTTTTTTTACAGATATGGGAACCATGGCTCAGATTTCGAGAGACACAGGACTTCAGAGATTTGTTTGCAGGTGCTACACCCTCTTAAAGGACCCACCTTGATGAATTTCATGTTTCCTTCCATCCATCCATCCATCTTTCCTTTCTCTTCTTCCTTCCTTCCCCTTCTTACCCATATGACCCAATATTTCTTAGTCTACCCTGATGTCTATCCTCATGTGGTGGTGTCTATGTCTGTCTATGTCAGTTTATGTATACAGGTAGGTTGATTAGATTGTGAGCCCCATTGGGGACAGGGACTGATCAGACAAGCTCTGTGCAGCGCTGCGTAATCTATATAAATAAAGAATTATTGTTATATATGCACCGCCTTATGGGCTCGCGGCCCATGTACTTACATATGACGTGTGCTTTGTTCCCTTTACGTTTGGGCTTCTTGCCAATATAACTCTATATACATCCCCTACAGATATGTTTGATTACATCAGAGATGCATGTCTACTTGTTATATCTATTGGGGCACATTTACTAAGAACAGTGCAGTCTGTACTATGTGCAGTTGCCTTTGTAGTGTGCAGGGGGAACCTGATTCGCAATTCTTCGATTCTTTGGTGCCCCCTGCACTGCCCTGACAGAGTGCACCAACTGTTTTTTAGGTGCACCTTTAACATGGGGCATGCAATTCAATTCTGTTGGACTCTGCTGGCGAACTCAAGCGAACTGCTTGAAAAAAGTGCAAAAAATTGCTCAAGTACCACAATGCACTCAAAAAGTCACTAAAATACAACCAAAAACCTTTTTGGCATCAGACTAAGATAATTGACTCCCAATATAGACAGGCAGTGTGAAGCCATATGTCATAGGATACACTGGAGAGCCTGCACACAGCACTCAGATAGTATAGACAGGCAGTGTGATGTCACATCTCATAGGATACACTGGAGACCCTGCACACAGCACTCAGATAGTATAGACAGGCAGTGTGATGCCATATGTCATAGGATACACTGGAGAGCCTGCACACAGCACACAGATAGTATAGACAGGCAGTGTGATGTTACATCTCATAGGATACACTGGAGAGCCTGCACACAGCACTCAGATAGTATAGACAGGCAGTGTGATGTCACATCTCATAGGATACACTGGAGACCCTGCACACAGCACTCAGATAGTATAGACAGGCAGTGTGATGTCACATCTCATAGGATACACTGGAGAGCATACACACAGCACACAGATAGTATAGACAGGCAGTGTGATGCCATATGTCATAGGATACACTGGAGAGCCTGCACACAGCACACAGATAGTATAGACAGGCAGTGTGATGCCATATGTCATAGGATACACTGGAGAGCCTGCACACAGCACACAGATAGTATAGACAGGCAGTGTGATGTCACATCTCATAGGATACACTGGAGACTCTGCACACAGCACTCAGATAGTATAGACAGGCAGTGTGATGCCATATGTCATAGGATACACTGGAGAGCCTGCACACAGCACACAGATAGTATAGACAGGCAGTGTGATGTTACATCTCATAGGATACACTGGAGAGCATACACACAGCACTCAGATAGTATAGACAGGCAGTGTGATGTTACATCTCATAGGATACACTGGAGACTCTGCACACAGCACACAGATAGTATAGAGGTAGTGTGATGCCATATGTCATAGGATACACTGGAGAGCATACACAGAGCACTCAGATAGTATAGACAGGCAGTGTGATGTCACATCTCATAGGATACACTGGAGACTCTGCACACAGCACTCAGATAGTATAGACAGGCAGTGTGATGCCAGATGTCATAGGATACACTGGAGACTCTGCACACAGCACTCAGATAGTATAGACAGGCAGTGTGATGCCATATGTCAGTGGTGGCGAACCTATGGCACGGGTGCCAGAGGTGGCACTCAGAGCCCTTTCTGTGGGCACTCAGACCATCGCTCCAGGACAGAGTTCACCAATTAGGACCAAATGCTCTCCCAGGCAACTTAAGAGATGCTGCTGAGTCTGAATTTGCCCTCCTTCTTTCAACTGTAATGGTGGCCTCAGGGGGGTCGATACGATTGAAAGATGAGTAGCAATAAGTTACCGCTTAAAATGCCATGTTGGCACTTCATGGTAAATACGTGGATTTTGGTTGTAGTTTGGGCACTCGGTCTCTAGAAGGTTCGCCATCACTGCCATATGTCATAGGATACACTGGAGACTCTGCACACAGCACTCAGATAGTATAGACAGGCAGTGTGATGTCACATCTCATAGGATACACTGGAGACTCTGCACACAGCACTCAGATAGTATAGACAGGCAGTGTGATGTCACATCTCATAGGATACACTGGAGACTCTGCACACAGCACTCAGATAGTATAGACAGGCAGTGTGATGTTACATCTCATAGGATACACTGGAGACTCTGCACACAGCACTCAGATAGTATAGACAGGCAGTGTGATGTCACATCTCATAGGATACACTGGAGGCTCTGCACACAGCACACAGATAGTATAGACAGGCAGTGTGATGTCATATGTCATAGGATACACTGGAGACTCTGCACACAGCACACAGATAGTATAGACAGGCAGTGTGATGTCACATCTCATAGGATACACTGGAGACTCTGCACACAGCACAAACAGATAGTATAGACAGGCAGTGTGATGTCACATCTCATAGGATACACTGGAGGCTCTGCACACAGCACACAGATAGTATAGACAGGCAGTGTGATGTCATATGTCATAGGATACACTGGAGACTCTGCACACAGCACTCAGATAGTATAGACAGGCAGTGTGATGCCATATGTCATAGGATACACTGGAGAGCCTGCACACAGCACTCAGATAGTATAGACAGGCAGTGTGATGTCACATCTCATAGGATACACTGGAGGCTCTGCACACAGCACACAGATAGTATAGACAGGCAGTGTGATGTCATATGTCATAGGATACACTGGAGACTCTGCACACAGCACTCAGATAGTATAGACAGGCAGTGTGATGCCATATGTCATAGGATACACTGGAGAGCCTGCACACAGCACTCAGATAGTATAGACAGGCAGTGTGATGTCACATCTCATAGGATACACTGGAGAGCATACACACAGCACACACAGATAGTATAGACAGGCAGTGTGATGTCATATGTCATAGGATACACTGGAGACTCTGCACACAGCACTCACAGACAGTATAGATGGCAGTACAAAGTCTTATTTTATAGGATTATAGGATATACAGGAGATGCTGCACACAGTGGTGATTATGCCATTGTTTGCAGACAAAACTGCATAAAACTTTCCTACCTCCTGACATGAATATGTGCAGGCTCAGGGAATGTGCATATCAAACCCCTGTATGAGTGAGTAACATGTAATAACAGTGCCATCTGCTGGTCATTATTTGCACTATATTTTAATATGTGTCAATGATATTTATTATATATCCTGTCACATGATAACAGGTGGGCATTCCTATTGGCTGGCTGCCCAGAACCTTCCAGAAGGGAGAACCCTAAGTTAATAAAATATGTGTAAGGAGATTGTGAAGCATGACAAGTTGAGAGAAGGAGTCGCATGTGGTGTAGGCACATTTACTTACCCAGTCCTGTCGCAATCCCGGTGTGCGTTGTCCAACGAGGAATCGAGTCTGCCGCGATTCACTAAGATCGTGAGCTCCTGCAGGTGTCGCTGCTGCGCCGAGGTCCGCTGGAGTTCACCTTCTTCTTCCTGGTGCATGTGAGTGCTTGATCTTGCGACACAATTCGTTTGTTAAATTCCGCGTTTTTTCCGAATCCGTCGGGTTGTCCGACAACCACGCCCCTCGATTTCTGTTGCAAGCAAGCCGACACAATCCGATCGCGTGTGCCAAATAAACGGAGCAATTCAGGGCACAAGAGAAATATTCAGGAAACCGGACGAAAGTGCGGCGTTCGGATCCTTAGTAAATGAGCCCCATAGAGGGAGCATAACTGCAGACTATTACTGCAGAAGTCACATTCAGCCCAAGACTTAAGGGGATATTTAGTGTGCAACAGTCGGTGCCCATCCAGGTGCCAACCTCCTACCAGAGTCAGTTCCTGCACTATTATTTTGCAGGAATCTCCACTTGTTTCCCTTAGATAACCACATTGGGGGTCATTTACTAAGGGCCCGATTCGCGTTTTCCCGACGTGTTACCCGAATAGTTCCGATTTGCGGCGATTTCCCCTGTATTGCCCTGGGTTTTTGACGCACGCGATCGGATTTTGGCGCATTGGCGCTGGCATGCACGCGACGGAAATTGGGGGGCGTGGCCGAGCGAAAACCCGACGGATTCGGAAAAACCGCCGCATTTAAAAAAAGAAATGTGTCGCTTGGGACGCGCTTACCTTCACTCAGCCCGAGCCGGTGAACTCCAGCGCGTTCTGATGCTTTTCAGCGCAGCAGCGCCACCTGGTGGACGGCGGAGGAACTACCTTGATGAATCCCGGCCGGACCCGAATCCAGCGCAGAGAACGCGCCGCTGGATCGCGAACGGACCGGGTAAGTAAATCTGCCCCATTATGTGAGCACCACAGTTCATCACATTAATCAAGTTCCAAGATGTAAATTCCATCTTCACCACCAGGTGGAGACATAACACCAGCTTTAACTTGTACAGTTTATTATGGAGACACCAGTAACTTCTATAACATAATCTTATACAATGGCTTCACCATACAGAATAGAATATAGCATGCACCTTCCTTCCACCTTAACACTTTTTCCTGTTACTCTTATCCTTTACAAAACACAATTATTCTTCATATTACAACACATAACTCTTCTGGCCATAGACTATGGTCACCAGGGGAATGATATAAGTAAAAGTCGCAGGCAGGTGTTTACAAGTCACTCAGTTCAAGAAGTTGGAGTGGAAATTTCCATTATCGCCTCCTTAACAAGTGACCTTTCCGATGGCCGCCAGCCAAAATCCGGCCTGGCAGATAGAGGAGCCATGAGAGAAGCGGTGAAGATGAGGTGTGAGAGGGTCCAAATAATAATAATCATAAAATATCAACAGATCTCACAACCCCTTTACAGCTGCCTTGTTAAAGGGGCTTTCCTTTCCAGGCTTAGAGTATTGATAACATGTTGATAGAATGGGTTCTCATCATATTGGTGGGAGTCTAACACTCAGCCCCTCCACCCAAGGATTAGATGTTTTCTGCATAGAATGGAGCAAAAAGCAAACAGTGCCATTCACTTTGTAGTGGTCAGACCAGGTAACTGCAGTTCTGCCTTTATTTATTAAATAAGGATCTGAGCTGCAGTAACATAATTCAACCACTACACAGAGAACGGCGCTGTCTGCTTCCTATTCCCCATTCCTTGTATCTCTGGGGATGCTGAATGCTGGACTTCCACGATTCCGATATAATTGGGTGGGATAACTTCCCTTCCATTCAGCTCAGACCACCATGACGACTATGTCCAACAATGACCCATTTCTACATCTCCGATATCACTACTTTTGCCTCCTCCACTAACATGGGTATTATTTGTTCCCTTCCTGTTTGGTGCACCCTTCCCCCTAGTAATGGAAAACGTGCACCCTGACCAAAACCAAATTTACTTTAAAGGAAATCTATCATCACAAACATGATAAACCAGGGACATTACTCATAGATCCAGGTGCCATGACTGTGGTATTTTCTTATATTTGTTATCCATGGCTGAATTTCTTCTAATATCAACTTTTTACATTTTGTTAATGTGCCTGAAGGACTGGAGGGGGGGGGGGGGGGGGGTGTAACCATAGCCTCTCTGTGCTGTAGCTTCACAGGCTGTTACACTGTCCAGGAGCACTTCCCCCTTTGCACTTTGTGAGCTTACATCAGGAAGGCAGGGGGAGACAATGGGGCGGTTTTACTTACCCGTTCCGTCGTGATCCCCGCGGTGGTCGTCCGACGAGAATTCGGAGCTGCTGCGATTCACTAAGATCGTGCGTCCAATTTCCTGCATGTGTTGCTTCCCCGCTGAGGTCCGCCTGAGTTCACCTTCTTTTTCCCGGTGCATGTAAGTGCTGATCTTACGACACTTTTTAAATTCCGCGGTTTGTCCGAATCAGTCGGGTTGTCCGATGCCCACGCCCCCCCCCCCCCCGATTTGTGTCGCATGGAAGTCGGCGCCGATGCAACACAATACGGTCATGTGCGCCAAAAACCAGGGGCAATTCAGGGCAAAATGGAAAAAAAATGCAAAACCTGACGGAAATGCGCTCCGCGGACCCTTAGTAAATGTGCCCCATTGTTACAAATGTGAGACTGCAGCACGGAAGGGCTTTGGTAACACCCCAGAGTTCTACAGGCTCATTATCATAATGTTAAAAATTGATTATAGAAGGAAGGAGGCCGTAGATAACAAATATAAGAAGATACCACAGTCCCGGTGCCTGGATCTATGAGTAATGTCCCTGGTTTATCATGATGGATTTTGATGGTAGATTTCCTTTAAGTTTGTGTAATAAGTAATTATACTTAATTTATGCACAAACTAACTGCTACCAGTCTAAACGACTCCAAACTGATACATTGAGGCAGATTTACTTACCCAGTCCATTCGCGATCCAGCGGCACGTTCTCTGCGCTGGATTCGGGTCCGGACGGGATTTCTTAAGGTAGTTCCACCGCTGTCCACCAGATGCTGAAAAGCATCTGAACGCACTGCAATACACCAAGCTGGGCTGAGTGAAGGTAAGTGCAAGTCTTGCGACAGATTATTTTTTTAAAATGCGGCGGTTTTTCCGAATTCGTTGGGTTTTCGTTCGGCCACGCCCCCCGATTTCTGTCGCATGCACGCCGGGACCGATGCGCCAAAATCCGATGGCATGCACCAAAATCCCGGGGCAATTCATTGGAGATCGGCGCAACTCGGAAATATTCGGGTAACCCGTCGGGAAAACGCGAATCGGGCCCTTAGTAAATGACCCCCATTGTAGCATTGTATACATTGTGGGAAAAGTGTTAGGTCCAGATAAAGCTTTTAGCCTCTGGTTGTAAACAAGATTGTCTCCATTCATTGACAGCAAGAAGAGATCTTGAAAAATTTTAAAATAAAAATTCAAAATCTATTAGAAATCTGCAGAATTTTTAATTATGTAATATATTGACATAAAATATTAGGAGCGCCTTAATCCGTGTGTCATGACGTCTGGCCAGTCCAGAGATCTGACAACGGCCAGGTCCTGAGTGACAGGAGAAGTGTAAAGAAACACATTGGGGCAGATTTACTTACCCGGCCCATTCGCGATCCAGCGGTGTGTTCTGTGCGGTGGATTCGGGTCTTCCGGCGATCCACTAAGGTAGTTCCTCCGCCGTCCACCAGATGTCGCTGCTGCGCTGAAGTCCGGCGAGGCCCGCCGGAATGCACGAGCCTATACCCGGTGAAGGTAAGCGCGAGTCCCGCGACACAATTATTTTTTAAAATGCAGCGGTTTTTCAGAATCCGTCGGGTTTTTGTTCGGCCACGCCCCCGATTTCCATTGCGTGCATGCCGATGCGCCAAAATCCGATCGCGTGCGCCAAAATCCCGGGGCAATACAGGGAAAATTGACGCAAATAGGAAATATTCGGGTAACACGTCGGGAAAACGCGAATCGGGCCCTTAGTAAATGACCCCCATTGTAGACGGACAGGAATCCTGTGTAATGGGAACATACAGAGAATATCATTACACAGGAATTACGGAGTAATCCTGAGGAGGAGGAGCCATAGTGAGAATATCTCTATTTAAAGGGACGGCTCATTTCTAGTAAACGATCGCAGCTTTATAGAATACTAGCTGTAGCTCCTGGTGTTACCTGGGATAGTAAATAACTGCTCTTAGCTACAAAATAAGATGGGTTAACGAAAAATATTTTAGATGTATCTATCGACTGTTTCAGAGTGTCTCTTTCAGTGACTGTCTTTTACCGCCACTCTCATTCCCATGACTGTCTGTCTCTGGCACTCTAATTCCAGTGACTGTCTGTCGCCGGCAGTCCCTTTCAGTGACTGTCTTTCACTGGCAGTCTCTTTCAGTGACTGTCTTTCACTGGCAGTCTCTTTCAGGGACTGTCTGTTGCCGGCAGTCTCTTTCAGTGACTGTCTGTCACCGGTAGTCTCATTTCAGTGACTGTCACTTTGTCTATGAGGGGGATTATCAGAAGTGTCTGAGAGCAGAATTGCCTATAGTAACCAATCACAGCTCAGGGCTCATATTAAAGACCTGTGGCAGAGCAGCAACCAATCATGGCTCAGCTTCCAACTGCAGCAGCAGACAATGGGGCTTATTTACTAAGGGTCCCACAGCCGCATTTTCATCGGGTTTCCTGACTTTTCAGGGATCGCACAGTGGATTTTGGAAAGTGCAGGGGTGAAAATTTTGTCTGAAAACCTTTTCTATAACATTCCCTGAGTCACAGGCAACAACTGTGCAAAATTTGGTGATTGTAAATGCGACGGTGCAGATTCCATTAGCGGACATACATACATACACACATACATACACACACACAAACATAATATCACACACACACATTCATACATACACACATACATACATACATACATACATACACACATACATAATATCACACACACACATACATACATACACACATACATACACACATACATACATACATACATAAACACATACACACATACATACACACATACATACATACATACATAAACACATACACACAGGGCCGATTCTAGCATATTTGCTGCCTGAGGCGAATATTAAAATGCTGTCCCCCGCCCCGCTCCCTGTTAAGTAAATGTTGAAAACTTTACTAACAACTAACATCGCCACAGGCAGCTCCCTGACACTGTGTGACTGACTACAGGAACTGAGAGCCATTAGTGGCATCTAGTACCTTATAGATGACAATCTCTTCCATCAGGGGGACTTTATTCCTGGTTCTTCAATTTCTTCAATCCATGACGTATCACTGCTGAATTCACTGGCAGATGTCTTCAGCTCCGTGCAGCATCTCCACCCGGCGTCCCTAAAAATACCACAGTCACTTACAGTATAAAGTCTCCTGGATAACAACACTGCACTCCTAAATATTATATACCCCTCACAGCACAACTGACCGCACTCTCCCCACATATAAAATATCCCTTCATGTATATTTCTACTGAAATTATAGCATACACAGCACCAATCAATATACAACACCCCCAATTTATTAATACAGGCCCCTAACATTTGGTTTAAATGATGCAAAGTAATCTATTGTATCCTATAATTAATATATCCCACTCTGTTATTATGTTACACGATTTTACATACAGTGCTCCCCTGACCAATGTGAATATATAGCACCCTCTAATATACAGCCCCCCCCCAGCTTAGTAATATACTGTATCCCATATACAGCCCCCCCCAGCTGAAATCTGGCCCCATATAATATATACTGCACCCACCCCCAGTATAAAACAATTCTGGCCCCATAAAATATATACAGTACCCCCCCCCCCCCCCAGTATAAAACAATTCTGGCCCCATAAAATATATACAGTCCCTCCTCCCCCAGTATAAAACAATTCTGGCCCCATAAAATATATACAGTACCCTCCCCCACCCCCACCCCAGTATAACACAATTCTGGCCCCATAATATCCATATAATGTATACAGCATCCCCCACACACACACAGTATGCAACAAATATGGCCACATAGAATGTATACAGTACTCCCCCCCTCCCACGATAATGACACCTCCCCACTCCCCCTTATTGGCCACATTTAATTAATGAAAATACATGAAAAATAATAATAATCATACTCAGCTGCAGGCAGCTGCTCCCTCGGCGCGCGGGTCCCGTCTTCACGCGGCTCTCCTGTGAGCCCCGGCTCCGCACATGACGCCTGTGTCGCTGATTGGAACGGAGCGACGCAGCTGCCAGAAAGGCGCTGCGTCGCTCCGCATATAAATCGCGCCTGTGTCTTAAAGAGACAGGCGCGATTTATTTAGCAGGTGGGCGATTCGGGCGTTAACAGCGCCCGAATCGCCCACTTTAGAGCGGCGAATTTCTCCGCCCTTTACAGGGATCCACATTCTGCCGCCTAAGGCGAGATTTTCATCTCGCCTCATGGCAGATGCGGCCCTGCATACACACATACATACACACATACATACATACATACATAAACACATACACACACACACACATACATACATACATACATAAACACATACACACATACATACACACATACATACATACATACATAAACACATACACACATACATACATACATACACATATACATACATACACACATACATACATACACACATACATACACACATACATACACACATACATACATACATAATATCACACACACACATACATACATACATACACACATACATACACACATACACACATACATACACACATACATACATACACACATACACACATGCATACACACATACATACATAAACACATACACACATGCATACACACATACATACATACATACACATACATATACATACATACACACATCCAGCTTTATATATTAGATGAGGTGATTTTATGATCTTGTCTATGAAGGTATGTTTTTTTTGGAAAAGAAATTGTTGCACGAGGAGCAGAACAGTGATAAGTTGCACTTTTCTAAAAATGGGTGGGGCATAGAGTGAGTAGGCGTGACCTGAACAATTGCCTTCATTAAGATGTGTATTTGATTCCCTGACCATGTATCATGTATACCAGAGAACCTTTATAAGGTTTTCATTCAATGACAGCAATCAGAAGCCAAGAAAACGCTAAGGAAATGTGCAGTGGATGATCCCTTAAAGGAGCGGGTTACTAGGCTACTCCTATTAAAGCAGATTGCACCTATAAAACCTTCCCTACCTACTGTATGTGTGTAGTCGCCTTAACCTACAGATTTACCAGCTGCTGTCCACTGTATATTAGGATTATATCTGGGGGTTTTGTTATTAAGTTACATAGAAAAATTATATGTAAAATATAATATATACTTCCATTAATCTGCCATCTGATAATCTGGAATTAAGGATATTGAAAAATACTGAAGGGACTAATCAGGATGGTGGGAAGGGGGATCAAGAAGGGGGAAAGAACTTAAAAATAAGTTTTATCCAACCAAACTAGCAGCCCCTCCCCCCACCCCACCAGGTAGGGTATGAAATATCCTTTCTAGAATTTCCTCCTTTAGGTGAAATCTCACCAATTTACCTATAAAAAATATTCCTGAGGGCGCGTTCACACGTTGCGTTTTGACCTGCGTTTTCATTACGTTTGAAACGCATATACAACAGCTGATGAGAGGTGATTTGCCTAATTACATCACTGTTAACATTTCCGTTTACAAAACGCATAGTAAACGCAATGTTAACGCATGCGTTAACATTGCGTTTACAAACGTAAACGGTAATGTAATTAGGCAAATCACCTCTCATCAGCTGTTGTATATGCGTTTCAAACGCAATGAAAACGCGACCAAAACGCAACGTGTGAACGCGCCCTGAAGGTCAGTCAAATATGACTCTTCTCACCTCATTTTTATGTAAGGCGAGTCAAGTTTAGTGGTTGCAGTCACTTCAGGAGTCAGTCTCTTTGGTTCTGTAGCCCCTAGAAACATGCTTATTGTATTATGTTAAAGATAAGGATCTCATCTTTCAGATCCCACCAGGCTTATGGCTTTGTGAGCTACAGAACTGTCAGCTACAGACAACTAAAGGCACAAATGGAAACGCAAGGCTGAAGATAAAGATCCTGTTCACGACATTTCTTTTTATCTGCCTGTTCAGTTGTGTAACCATTAGCCTGATGTGATCTAAAAGATAAGATCTTAATCTTTAATATGACACCAGTAACATGTTTCTAGGTGCTATAGAATATAAGATAGGGGATTCTGAATAGACACTACCGCTGCAACCTCTAAACTTGACTCATCTTATGTGAAAATGAGGTGAGGAGTCATATTACCTGGACTTTAGAGGACATTTTTTACAGGTAAATGGGTGAGATTTCACATAAAACATAGGGAAGCACGGTGGCTGAGTGAGCAGCACATCTGCCTTGCAGCATTGGAGTCCTGGGGTCTAATCCCACCCAGGTCAACATCTGCAAAGAGTTTGTATGTTCTCTCTGTGTTTGCGTGGGTTTCCTCCGGGTCCTCCGGTTTCCTCCCACACTCCAAAACATACTGGTAGGATGATTAGATTGTGAGCCCCATTGGCGACAGGGCGCTATATAAATAAATAATTATTATTATGATAAAAGAGGGAATTCTAGAAAGGACATTTCATCCCCTAGCTGGGGGGAGTGATAATATAGTGGGGTAAAGCCTGATGACAGGTTCCCTTAAGGCTATGATATAGTGTATGACCTATTACATTGTATGTAGACATATATAGTATTCTAGAAGAGGGAATGACATACATGTCACATAGCGGGGGTGTCTATGAAGCTACAGCCCCCCACCCCCACCCTATATATATCCTATCACACCCGTTCAGCCTTCGTCCTTCAGCACTGATATTACCCAATATGAATATATGAATGCGGTATATACTGACACAAGGCTAAATATAACCAGCCGGCCCATGTGCTGTGTCATCCTGCAGATAACACATGAAACCATTGTATCCTCCCTGACATGATACAGGATCCGGGGCTATAGGGTTCCCATAGGCTGCACACGCAGGGCTATATACATATAATGTTTGCTTCCGCATTCTTCTTCCTCTTTCTTATGTTTCAGAATCTTGATGATAAATTCTGCTATTTCACAAGAAAACTATGACCAAGAACAAAAGGAGGATGAGGAAGATAAAGCCTGTGTTGCATGTGCAATAATCTGTGGACACCAGGTTTGGTTCATTTAAAGACACTGGTATAAAAAAAACCTGGAAAATGTGGACAATCCTTCAAGGAATACAAGCATTGTGCATAGGCAGTGAGTAACTTTGGCTGTAGAGCTGCAGCACACATCTGACAGAGCGGTGACAGATCCCGGGAATATGTTCCCTTCTGATCATTAATATCAAGTGTGAGATCAGAAGAGCCAGAAACACAATGGGGGTCATTTACTATGGGCCCGATTTGCGTTTTCCCGACGTGTTACCCGAATATTTCCGATTTGTGCCGATTGTACCTGAATTGCCCCGGGATTTTGGCGCACGCGATCGGATTGTGGCGCATCGGCGCTGGCATGCACGCGACGGAAATCGGGGGGCGTGGCTGAACGAAAACCCGACGGATTCGGAAAAACCGCCGCATTTAAAAACCGAAAATGTGTTGCTTGGGAAACGCTCACCTTCACCTGGTCCAGCTCGGTGTATTTCGGCGCGTTCAGATGATTTTCAGCGCAGCAGCGCCACCTGGTGGACGGCGGAGGAACTACCTTCATAAATCCCGGCCGGACCCGAATCCTGTGCAGAGAACGCGCCGCTGGATCGCGAATGGGCCGGGTAAGTAAATGTGCCCCAATGTTTTCCTGTAACATCTATAGAACGTCACACAACCCGATTGTCCTCATGGCACCAGCACCAGGTGCAGCTCATAACTATTATATCATCTGCTTTCCCTGGGGCATTTATGACTATGTCATGAATTGAAGGGAACCTGTCACCAGATTTAACCCATTAAACTTCCAGCCCCCTCATGTCAGGTATGAAAAGTCCTTTTTAATGGAGATGAGTCAAGTTTAGAGGCTGCAAAGGCAGAGTCATGTAATGTCCTGCTGAATGGGTTATCACTAAGAGTCATTTGCAAACGAGCTGGCACAAAGAGGCGTCTCATTTGCATGAACGATGGTAGTTGGCTCCCTTCAGTGAGCCGATAGCTCACTTAACCCCACCCCTAAATGGCTCACCACGCCCCTTTTTTACTGTAGCTATCTTTTGTTTCCATCTACTGCTAAAAAGTAGTCTTGACACATGCAGTATATCATGCCTAGTACTGAAGGGTTAAGATGTGATGTTTATGTTATGTTGCAACATTTGTTATCTTTCCTGCAGAATCCAAGGCTATGATTGGTTGGTGTCCTGTAAATCCACAGAACAGAGAGTCTATAAGTTCTCTCTCTGTCTGGATTTCTAGGAGTGATGGGAATTATGGCTCTTCTTAGTGAGCTGGTGTAAGGATTCGGGGTGTGTGAATCCCCTGGACCACCGCGGGAGGTGGTACCAGCCGACACCTGGGACCGGAGTCCAAGTGGCACCTGGTCTTCACCAGAACCCGCCGCAAAGCGGGTTGGACTTGCTGCGGCAGAATACCACTTGGTCGTTCCACAGGTGCGACTGGCTCGCGGTGGCAGCCGAGGTCTAGGTACCTTAACAGGAGACAGTCTTGTGGTCGGGTCCAGGCACAGGGTCAAGGCAGGCGGCAGAGATGCAAGGTCAAGTCCAATCCGGGGTCAGCAACAGGAGGTCCATGCAGAAGGGGACGGGAACACAGGCACAGGAACACAGCAACACAGAGGAACACAGGTAACACAGGACTCGGGTGCGGAGACAAACAGGAACGCAGGAATACACAGGAACGCAGGAATACACAGGAACGCAGGAATACACAGGAACGCAGGAATACTTGCTTGGAAGCTTTCTCTAAAGCTATGAGGCACAAAGATCCGGCAGGGAATGATGGGAGACATAGGGTTAAATACAAAACAGGAAATGACCAGCGCCAATCACCTGCGCGCTGGCCCTTTAAATCTTGAGACAGTGCCGCGCGCGCGCCCTAGGGAGCGGGGCCGCGCGCGAGACCTAGTCCGAGCGGGAGCCAGGAGGGGTGAGTGCACAGGAGCGGGACCGGGGCAGCGGAGAGAGGCACGGGTGCACCCGCGATCCGTGGTATGGATCGCGGGGGTGCCCGTGACAGTACCCCCCCCCCCCTTACGAACTTCATGTCCAGAACCTCCTTGACTTCATATACATCTGGAGAATCAGCCTCAGGGGCCGGAGGAGGGGATTGCTGGGTGAAGCGGTTCAAGACGACTGGCTTCAGGAGGGATACATGGAAGGAGTTCGGGATGCGCATAGATGGAGGAAGGCGGAGCTTGTAGGCCACTTGATTGATGCGCTTGATTACCTCAAAGGGACCAAGGAACCGGGGCCCAAGTTTATAGCTGGGTATCTTAAGCCGGACGTATCTGGAGGATAGACATACTTTGTCACCAGGAGAGAAGACAGGAGGAGCTCGACGTCTTTTATCAGCCTGGGTCTTGGTACGGTCTGTAGCTCGTAGAAGGGACTGGCGGGTCTGGTCCCAAACAGCCTTGAGATCCTGCACCAGATCCTCCACCGCAGGGACAACAGAGGGAGTAGACAGCGGGAGAGGTGGGCGAGGAATACATCCATAGACCACAAAGAACGGAGCCGAACCAGTAGATCCCAAGTCCAGTGAATAGTAAGAGAACTCAGCCCAAGGAAGGTCAGTCCAATTGTCTTGATGGGCTGAGACGAAGTGGCGCAAGTAGCAGCCCAAAGTCTGGATCACCCTCTCTACTTGACCATTCGACTGAGGGTGGTAAGCAGAAGAAAAGTCAAGGATGACCTGCAGCTGGTTACATAAAGAACGGCAGAATTTTGACACAAACTGGACTCCTCGATCGGACACAATGTGAAGCGGAAGGCCATGCAGCCGGAAGATATGTTTGAAGAACAAATTGGCAAGCTGTGGTGAAGACAGAAGACCTGGAAGGGGAACAAAATGGGACATTTTGGAAAACTGGTCCGTCACCACCCAGATGACAGTATTGCCCGAGGAGACAGGCAGATCGGTAACAAAGTCCATTGCCACGTGAGACCACAGGCGACTGGGTATCGGCAACGGGAGTAAGAGTCCAGCCGGTTTGAGACGAGAGGCTTTATTGCGGGCACAGGAGGAGCAGGATCCCACAAACTCTTTGACCAGGTCTGGCCACCAGTAGAAGCGGGAGATGAGGGCCACGGAGCGTTGCACCCCAGGGTGCCCACCCAGACGAGAAGAATGTCCCCAAGACAGAATCCTGTTCCTGAGAGCAGGTCTAACATACGTCTTGCCAGGAGGTAGCTGCCGAAGGTCCACCGGAGCTGCAACAACAAGCTGATCAGGAGAAATTATGTGCCGAGGAACTGGTTAATCTCCAACAACATCTGAAGAACAGGACAGAGCATCAGCCTTGACATTCTTGTCTGCCGGATGAAAATGAATCAGCAGGTCAAAGCGGGAGAAGAACAATGACCACCGGGCTTGCCTGGGATTCAGGCGCAGGGCTGTCTGGAGGTACAGTAAATTCTTGTGGTCAGTGTACACACAAACAGGATGGAGAGTTCCCTCCAGAAGATACCGCCATTCTTCAAGAGCAAGTTTGATGGCTAACAGTTCTCTGTCTCCAATAGAATAATTTCTCTCAGCTGTGGAAAAAGTCTTGGAAAAGAAACCACAAGTCAAAGTTCGGCCCTTGGGCCCTTTCTGAGTGAGCACCGCTCCAGCTCCTATGGAGGATGCGTCCACCTCCAGAAGAAAGGGTTTGTCCGTATCTGGCCTAGAGAGCACGGGAGCCGAGGCAAAAGCGGACTTTAACTTGGAGAAGGCCATTTCAGCAGCCAGAGACCAGGCACGTGGATTGGCACCCTTCTTGGTGAGCGCCACGATGGGGGACACCAGAGTGGAGAAATGGTGAATAAACTGCCGGTATTAGTTCGCAAACCCCAGGAATCTCTGTATGGCTCGGAGACCCTCTGGACGTGGCCACTGAAGAACTGCAGACAGCTTCGCGGGGTCCATCTGGAGGCCTCTGTCGGAAATTATGTAACCGAGGAAAGGAAGGCAGTTCTGGTGAAACAGGCATTTTTCTAACTTGGCATAGAGGTGATTGGCACGAAGTCGACCTAGAACTTGTCGTACGTGTGCCTGGTGGGACTCAAGGTCTGGAGAGTACACCAAGATGTCATCTAAGTAGACCACGACACATGTATAAAGAAGGTCCCGAAAAATGTACACAGTCCAAAGGGCATTACTAGATACTCAAAGTGCCCGTCACGGGTGTTAAACGCCGTCTTCCACTCGTCACCTTTGCGGATCCGGATGAGATTGTAAGCACCACGGAGGTCCAGCTTGGAGAACACCTTGGAACCACGCAGGCGATCAAAGAGGTCTGTAATCAACGGCAGGGGGTAACGTTTTTTTACCGTGATCTTATTCAGCCCACAATAGTCTATACAGGGACGTAGGGAGCCGTCCTTCTTGGTAATGAAGAAGAAACGTGCGCCAGCCGGAGAGGAGGACTTGCGTATGAAACCCCTCTGCAGATTCTCCTTGATGTAGTCGGACATGGCTATAGTCTCAGGTACAGAAAGAGGATAGACACGACCTCTGGGAGGAGTGGCGCCAGGAAGAAGATCCACAGGGCAATCATAGGGACGATGTGGTGGCAGAATCTCCGCCTGCTTCTTGGAGAAAACATCCGAAAAGTCCCGATAACAAGCTGGCAGACCCTCCAGAGACTTGGGAGCCAGAGTCGAAGTCCTAACAGGTAGCGGACGGGGAATCTGCATACAGCGTGAAGCACAGTTCGGTCCCCAATGGAGGATTTGCCCGGAGGACCAGTCCAGTACAGGGGCATGAAGCTGCAACCAGGGGAGACCCAGCAGTAGAGCAGATGTGCTTTGGGGCAGCACAAAAAAAGAAAGTCTCTCTTGATGTAGGGCACCAACTTGCAGAAGCAGGGGTTCCGTGCGAAACCAGATGGGCATGGAGAGAATCTGACCATTGACCGAGGCAATGGACAATGGCTTCTCGAGACGAACCACTGGGAAGTGATGCTGAGAGACCAAGGCTGCATCCACAAAGTTCGCTGTAGAGCCCGAATCCAGGAAGGCAGAAACCTGGATCTGGGTACCGGTGCCAGCGCTGAGGAGCACGGGAAGAGTCAGACGTGGAGAAGCTGTACTTACACCTAGGGACGCCTCTCCCAAGAAGCCTAGGTGCTGGCGTTTCCCGGACGTTGAGGACGGACAGGAACCGATGAAGTGCTCTGGGCTGGCACAGTACAGACAGAGGTTCTCCTGTCGGCGTCTTGAACGCTCCTGTAGGGAGAGCCGAATTCTGTCCACCTGCATAGGTTCCTTAGTAGACAATTCAGGCAAAGGCTGGAGAGGTCTTTGAAAGGCAGGAGCCAGGCGAGGAAAACGTCTTACCCGGGCTTGAGGGTGCTCGGTGCGGAATTCCTTGGCGCGTTCCTTGAAGCGAACATCAATCCGAGTGGCCAGTGTGATAAGACCACTCAGAGTTGACGGCAGGTCCCGAGCAGCCAGAGCGTCCTTAACCTGCGCAGAGAGTCCCTTCTTAAAGGTAGCGATGAGGGCTGCATCGTTCCAGGCAAGTTCAGAGGCCAGGGTGCGGAACTGAACCGCATACTCTCCCACAGACGAGCTGCCTTGGTGCAGGTTCAGTAAAGCAGTCGCGGCAGAAGAGGCCCGTGCAGGTTCCTCAAATACAGCCCGGAACTCTGCCAGAAAAGCCGTGAGTGTAGTCGTGACTGGGTCGCCTCTATCCCAAAGAGGGGTAGCCCAGGCCAGGGCTTTCCCGGAGAGGAGACTGACGAAGAATGCCACCTTAGACCGCTCCGAGACAAATTGCGAAGGCATGAGCTCTATTTGCAGAGAGCACTGGGTTATAAAGCCCCGGCAGTCCTTGGGGTCTCCGTCAAACTTGCGGGGCATAGACAGCCGTAGTCGGGGTTCAGCGGCAGGAGGACAGACCGGACCGGCTGGAGTCGCGGGAGCGGACACAGGAGCCTGTTGCTGTTGCTGGGCGGCTAGCAACTGTTGCAGCATGGTGGTGACTTGATCCAGCTGTTCACGCTGAGCGGCAATCTCCCGGGATTGCTGGACCACAATGGCGGCAAAGTTGGGACGAGTAGGAAGCGGAACCTCGGCGGGATCCATGGCCGGATCTTACTGTCAGGATTCGGGGTGTGTGAATCCCCTGGACCACCGCGGGAGGTGGTACCAGCCGACACCTGGGACCGGAGTCCAAGTGGCACCTGGTCTTCACCAGAGCCCACCGCAAAGCGGGTTGGACTTGCTGCGGCAGAATACCACTTGGTCGTTCCACAGGTGCGACTGGCCCGCGGTGGCAGCCGAGGTCTAGGTACCTTAACAGGAGACAGTCTCGTGGTCGGGTCCAGGCACAGAGTCAAGGCAGGCGGCAGAGATGCAAGGTCAAGTCCAATCCGGGGTCAGCAACAGGAGGTCCAGGCAAAAGGGGACGGGAACACAGGCACAGGAACACAGCAACACGGAGGAACACAGGTAACACAGGACTCGGGAGCGGAGACACACATCAACGCAAGAATACACAGGAACGCAAGAATACACAGGAACGCCGGTGTATTCCGCGGTTTGTCCTCATCATTCGGGTTGTCCGACGGCCACCCCCCCCCCATTTGTGTCGCATGCAAGTCCACGCCAATCCGCCAAAATCCAATCGCGTGCACCAAAAACCTGGGGCAATTCAGCTCAAAACGGAAAAAATTGCGAAAACCCGACGGAAATGCGTCCGACGGACCCTTGGTAAATGTGCCCCACTGAGTTTTGCAAAGATTCCCCGTCTCCATGTGTGATCCCTGGCCTGCTACTGACACCACAGCCACACACCACGTTCGCCCCCCCCCCCTCCTCTTGGTCCATCTCCTCGCTGGCCCTAACGGCCATGTACTAAGCCCCCACAACATATTCCTGGCACGAGGCTGCACTAAAGCCACTCTGTTCCCTGGGAATCCAGCTGCCCCCACACTGTGGCCCGGTAACATTGCTGCCCCTTCAGATCCCCCTATCTTCTGTTCTATGATACTAAGAGACAAGCTGCTGGTGTCTTGTGGTTCTGTGAACTGCAGAACCAGAGGTACAGAATATTAAATACAATGGACCTGTAACCCCTTAAGGACGCAGAGTTTTCTCGCTCATTTCTCGCTCTCCACATTCAAAAATCCATAACTTTTTCATTTTACCGTGTACAGAGCTGTGTTAGATAAAACTCCAAAAGTTTTTACGACTGTGTGCTCCAAATATCCTCTACTTTATTCTTTGGTTATGTACGATCACGGTGATATCAAATTTATTGTGGTTTTATTGTGTTTGAACTACATTTTTAAAAGTTAAACGATTGTGCACGAAAAAGAAAAAAAAATTTCGCCATCTTCTGACGCTAATAACTTTTTCAAACTTCAATGTACGGAACTGTGTGAGGAGCCATATTTTGCGAAATGTGCCGACGTTTTCATTGCTACCATTTTGAGGTCTGTGCAACATTTTGATCACTTTTTATTAAAATTTTTTATGTGATGTAAAATGGTGTAAAAGTCGCGTTTGGGACATTTGGGCGCTATTTTCTGTTATGGGGGTCACCGCCGGCAATAACCGTTTTTATATTTTGATAGATTGGGCATTTTGGAACGCGGCCATACCTAATGTGTCTGCTGTGATTTTTATTCATTTTTTATTACGTTTTATATCAGTTCTAGGGAAAGGGGGACGATTTGAACTTTTAGGTTTTTACTTTTTTCTATCATTTTTGAAACCTCTTTGAAACTTTTTTTTTACAATTTTTTAGACCCTTTAGGATACATTAACCCTAGATGGTCTGATCGTATTGCAGTATCTGGCATTTTTGCACAGTATTCATTACAATGAGCCACTGGCAGAAACCATGCAGCCTCGGGTCTGCCGGAGACCCGAGGCTCTCAAGGCAACCGATCGCCGATAACGTTCGAAGGAGTGACGGTCGTAACTAAGATGGCAGCGCCCACGCCATGCCGGTGGCATCGGAAGAGTTAATAGCTGTGATCGGTGCAAGCACTGACTGCAGGCAATAGCGGTGGGGGTTCGCTGCAAGGAACCCCACCTCTGTATGAAGAGGGCTCAGCCCATGAGACCTCTTCATACACCCCACGCATCTCTAAGTCATACATGTACGGCGCGGAGCGTAAAGAGGTTGACTGCAGCTCACATTTACAATTATGTCTTTATCTGCCCACATCTCTTTCTATAGATCAAAAAAACCCAATCCTAAGTTATATGAAAGATGATATTCTTATCTTTAATATGACACAAGCAGCATATTTCTAGGTGCTATAGAACTGAGTATAAGGGCTTCTGAATTGACCCTGTAGCCCCTAAATTTGACTCTTCTCTGCTCCTTTTCACAAGGCTTTGAAGGAGATTTTCTATAGGGAATTCTAGAAAGGACATTTCATCCTCTACCTGAGAGGACTGGTAGTTTAATAGGGTAAAATCTAAGGGAAGGAAAGATGAAGGAATAGCAGCCACCAGGAACCTCATAAGCTTGATGAGGTTTTCAGTCTTGACCATAGCCACAAGTGTTAACGGGTCGCGAACCGCCGGAGTTCACCTTCTTCGTCCCGGTGCATGTGAGTGCTGATCTTGCGACAAATTCTTTTTTAAATTCCGCAGTTTTTCCGAATCCGTCGGGTTGTCCAATGGCCACCCCCCCTCCCCCCCGATTTCTGTTGCGTGAAAGTCGGCGCTGATGCGCCACAATCCTATCGCGATTGCCAAAATCCCAGGGCAATTCGGCGCAAATATTCGGGAAACCCAACGAAAGTGCGGCTTTCGGACCCTAGGGTGAAGACACACATGGCGTTTTTGGGCCGTTTTTGGGCCGTTTTTACTAAGTGCGTTTTCAGATTGCTAAAAACGCATGCGTTAAAAAACGTATCCGTTTTTTAAAAACGCATGCGTTTTTAAAAAACGCATGCGTTTTTGTCCGTTTTTCCGAAATTGCGCAGTGAAAAACGGGCAAAAACGCAGGCGTTTTTAAAAAACGGATGCGTTTTTTTAACGCATGCGTTTTTAACGATCTGAAAACGCACTTAGTAAAAACGGCACAAAAACGGCACAAAAACGCCATGTGTGTCTTCACCCTAAGTGTGATGCCACACATGCCATTTTTAGGCCGTTTTTGGGCCGTTTATAGGTAGTGCGTTTTCACATCGTTAAAAAAGCATGCGTTAAAAAACGCATCCGCATCCGTTTTTTAAAAATGCATCCGTTTTTTCAAAACGCGTGTGTTTTTGTCCGTTTTTAATTGCGCAAATTCGGAAAACCAGACAAAAACGTTTTTAGGACATGTGTTTTTAACGATCTGAAAACGCACTAACTAAAAACGGCCCAAAAACGCCATGTGTGTCTTCACCCTTAGTAAATGAGCCCTATTGTATCAGAAAAATGTATGTATCACCAGAACTGACACCTGATCCTTATTTTGTATCCAGCCGACCTGATGAAGCAGAACATTCTCGTTGATTGTTTCCTCCTATTTGTGCTGCAAATACAGGAAAACAGAAACTGGAAACATCTCGCTGTATAACACCCATCATCTGTCATCGCAATCATGATGTCACTGGCTTACGTATTGTTATGTATAAAGTTTGGATACAACAGGGCAGGTACCTGGGGACGAGGGTGACACAAGCTGCACCACCTCCTCCCATTGTATTGACAGTATTAATACCACATTGCTGACAAATTATATATAAATAGAAGAATTACAAAATAACAAAAATGATGATACAATTACTAATTACATGTTCTAAATATACCTGTGATGTCAGGATGTAAGACAGGTGGCAAACCTGACAGAAGGACCTTCAATAAGTATGGGGATAGATATTCGGATAATAGATGTTGGGATTTAAAGGGGTGTTCCCATTACAGCAAATTAATGTAATTTCTTTTATAATAAAAAGTTATACAATCTTCCAGTATACTTTCTGTATCAATTCCTTGCGGTTTTCTAGATCTCTGCTTGCTCTCCTGCCATGGAAAGAATGTTTACTACTAATGGATAGAAATCTGTCCCTGGTCACACAGGTGCACGGCTCATTATATCACAGAAAGTAATCAGAGCTGTGCACCTGTGTGACCATGGTCAGATTCCTGGCCACTAGAAGTAAGCATGGAAGCTTTCCATAGCAGGAGAGCAAGCAGAGATCTAGAAAACCACAAGGAACTGATACAGAAAGTGTATTGGAATATTGTCTAACTTTTTATCATACAAACAATAAGATTAATTTGCCGAAATGGGAATAACCCTTTACAGTTCAGTCGGTTGGATTTCAACATAAACACCCACTTAATACTGCCCTCAGGTATAGAATTTAACTACTATAATACTGCCCCCTGTGTACAGGAATATAACTACTATAATACTGCCCCCTATGTACAAGAATATAACTACTATAATACTGCCCCCTGTGTACAGGAATATAACTACTATAATACTGCCTCCTATGTACAAGAATATAACTAGTATAATACTGCCCCCTATGTACAAGAATATAACTGCTATAATACTGCCCCCTATGTACAAGAATATAACTACTATAATACTGCCCCCTATGTACAAGAATATAACTACTATATTACTGCCCCCTATGTACAAGAATATAACTACTATAATACTGCCCCCTGTGTACAGGAATATAACTACTATAATACTGCCCCCTATGTACAAGAATATAACTACTATATTACTGCCCCCTATGTACAAGAATATAACTACTATAATACTGCCCCCTATGTACACGATTATAACTACTATAATACTGCCCCCTATGTACAAGAATATAACTACTATAATACTGCCCACTATGTACAAGAATATAACTACTATAATACTACCCCTATGTACAAGAATATAACTACTATAATACTGCCCCCTATGTACAAGAATATAACTACTATAATACTACCCCCTATGTACAAGAATATAACTACTATAATACTGCCTCCTATGTACAGGAATATAACTACTATAATACTGCCCCCTATGTACAAGAATATAACTACTATAATACTACCCCTATGTACAAGAATATAACTACTATAATACTGCCCCCTATGTACAAGAATATAACTACTATAATACTGCCTCCTATGTACAGGAATATAACTACTATAATACTGCCCCCTATGTACAAGAATATAACTACTATAATACTACCCGTATGTACAAGAATATAACTACTATAATACTACCCCTATGTACAAGAATATAACTACTATAATACTGCCTCCTATGTACAGGAATATAACTACTATAATACTGCCCCCTATGTACAAGAATATAACTACTATAATACTACCCCTATGTACAAGAATATAACTACTATAATACTGCCCCCTATGTACAAGAATATAACTACTATAATACTGCCTCCTATGTACAGGAATATAACTACTATAATACTGCCCCCTATGTACAAGAATATAACTACTATAATACTGCCCCCTATGTACAAGAATATAACTACTATAATACTACCCCTATGTACAAGAATATAACTACTATAATACTGCCCCCTATGTACAAGAATATAACTACTATAATACTGCCCCCTATGTACAAGAATATAACCACTATAATACTGCCCCCTATGTACAGGAATCTAACTACTATAATACTGCCCCCTATGTACAAGAATATAACTACTATAATACTGCCCCCTATGTACAGGAATCTAACTACTATAATACTGCCCCCTATGTACAGGAATATAACTACTATAATACTGCCCCCTATGTACAAGAATATAACTACTATAATACTGCCCACTATGTACAAGAATATAACTACTATAATACTGCCCCCTATGTACAGGAATATAACTACTATAATACTGCCCCCTATGTACAAGACTATAACTACTATAATACTGCCCCTATGTACAAGTATATAACTACTATAATACTGCCCCCTATGTACAAGAATATCACTACTATAATTAGAAGTAAAACAAAGAAGGAAAAAACAAATGGTAACGGGTCACCACCCGCAGGCTGAAATCTTCTTAGAGGGTATTCAGTGGCCAGGAGCACGGAATATTCCCAAACGCTGGTCCGGAGATCTAGGTAGTAATAATATATATACAGGCAAAAAAGGAAGGGTGGGAATCCAGCACCAGAGACAAGATGTTCCAGGTAAAAAACAGCTGTTAAAACATATCCAAAAATTTATTCAGCGTTTTAAAAATTACAAATTCCATAATGCAAAAAGACATAGATGCAAAAAGAAGGTAAAAGCACGTGCAGGACGGGACACAATGTACAGCGGTAACGCGTTTCGGACTCTCGCTATGTCAGTCCTTAGTCATACCTTGTTTGCTGTAGCCCGCTATGAGTTTAAATCAAAATGAATGCGTTTCGTGATTCCGGGCTTCCGGCGTGAAAATTTACGCCCTGTGGGGGGTGTGTCCTAGACTAACTACATCCAGACTAACAACTGTTTTGTAAAGCTGGTTTCAGGAAATGTATAGCAAATCTTGTTTATGGTTAAGTCCCTTGGGAAAACGTGTGTCTAGGCTCAAGATCCAGAAGGCTTCACGTATTAATAGTATTTTCTTCCAATTGCCCCCTCCATTTGGACGCATGACGTGTTCAATGGCTGTGACCGTCATGCCTCTCCTAACCCCAGCATGTGTGTCCTTAAAATGTCTCGAAATGCCCGATAAGTTTCGTGAGCTGGAGACGGTAGTGGGGTTTGCACCTGTTATGTGCTCACTATTGCGATCCTTCAACTTTCTGACAGTGCAGCCCACGTATTGTAGGGAGCATTTGGTGCAATGTATTAAAGGGAACCTACCACCACAAATCTACCTATAAAGGTAGATCGGGTGGTAGGTGGATCAATGGGACGTGAGGATAGCCCTTTTAAGGGCTAATCCTCACGTCCCCGCACTTTTTTAGTAACTTTTATCAGACTTTTATGCTAATTTTATTATGCGGCTACTGGGGCGTGGAGTAGCCGCATCTGAGGTTACACGAGGCGGCTACTCCACGCCCCGGTAGCCTCTTTTCTCCTCCTACTCACCATCTTCGGCGCGCAGCTGCTCGTAGCTGCGCGCCCTCGTCCGACGATCCTGCAGTTTGCGCATGCGCAGAACAGCAGGCCCGCGCCTGTGCAGCCCCGGCTTCGGAGCAGTGACCGCGCAGGCGCGGGCCTGCTGTTCTGCGCATGCGCAGACTGCAGTATCATCGGACGAGCGCGCGCAGCTACGAGCAGCTGCGCGCCGAAGATGGTGAGTAGGAGGAGAAAGGAGGCTACCGGGGCGTGGAGTAGCCGGCTCGTGTAACCTCAGATGCGGCTACTCCACGCCCCAGTAGCCGCATAATAAAATTAGCATAAAAGTCTGATAAAAGTTACTAAAAAAGTGCGGGGACGTGAGGATTAGCCCTTAAAAGGGCTATCCTCTCGTCCCATTGATCCACCTACCACCCGATCTACCTTTATAGGTAGATTTGTGGTGGTAGGTTCCCTTTAAATAAACCACATGTGATGTCTCACAATTCATGTAAGATTTGATAGGAGATAGGACAGACAAAAAAGAGGTACTTTTGTGAATAAATTTACATATGTTACATCTTGCACCTCCGCAGCAATAGCTGCCCTTGGTCTGCAACCATGTTTTGACAGGGGCATTGGACGTGAACATATTGGGAGATAAAATATTGCCCAAAGTTCTGGCTCTGGTGGAGACAAACGAGATACCTTCAGATAGAATTTGTTTCAAAACAGAATCATGTTCTAGAATAGGTAAGTGTTTTCTCAAAATTTTTGTAATATCGTAAAACTGTGTACTAAATTCAGTACTAAATGTAGGTATAGATCTGCTTTGAGGCACTATATTCTTGGGTTGTAAATAAGCTGACCGAGATTTACTTTTGACTATGTCTAGGGCTCTGTAGCAGGACTTTTTAGTGTATCCTCTGGCTTGTAGTCTTTGAGTGATGGTAAAACACTCTTGTTGGAATGACTTATCAGTGGTACATGCTCTTCTAGCCCTCACATATTCACCTATGGGAAGGTTTTTAATGGTGTATGGAGCATGACAGCTTGAAGAGTGTAACAGCGTATTGCCAGATGTTTTCTTGGGGTAAAGGGTGGTCTGGACTTTGCCCATTTCAATGTCCCCTATAAGATTGATGTCCAAGAAGGAAATGGCAGTTTTTTTATATTCATGGCCTTGCTTTCATGAGCATAGTCAGTGTCTGATGTGCATGAACGTTTTGCCCTCAGGAATTCTCCAATGGGAAGATTCTTAACTGTATGCATAGGATGACAGCTGATGGCATGCAGTAATGTATTACCTGCAGCAGGTTTACGAAATAGTTTAGTGTTGACACTAAGTGTTTGAATGTTGCCAACCAACATGATATCCAAAAAAGGCATACTCTCAGGATGGTGTGAAAAAGTGAATTTGAGATTGAGAAGATTATACATTCATATATTAATGTGAAACTACCCACGTAATTTACCTGGTTCACTGTACCATTTGTTCTCTTCAGTACGTGGGCTGCACGGCCCGCAAGCTCAAAGATCGCATAAGTGAACATATAACAGGGGCTAATCCCCACACAATAGCCAGCACACGTAACCTCTCGGGTATCTCAAAGCATTATAAAGAAGCTCACTCGGGATCCATGAGTGGCATGCGTGTGATAGCGATCGAACAGGTCTCCAAACCTGATAGAGGAGGAGACTGGAAAAAAGCATTGTTCTCCAGGGAAGCCTTCTGGATCCTGAATCTTGAAACTCGCTCTCCAAAGGGCTTAAATTTCAAACAGGATCTTATGTATTTCTATTAACCCATTACTTACCTTTTATTCAGGTTAACAATGTTATACTTATGTATGCTCCTTTTCTATGCTGTCATATCCACGTCCGTTGAGTAAGGACTAGGTGGCGTTAGTCCGAAACGCGTTACCGCAAGCTCTGTCTTTGTGTTTTGTCTCGTGTGTATCCATGCCTGTTTTCCTGCACATGCAAGTTTTTTAATGAAGATGAAATAAACATTTTTTTGGACTTTTTAAAACAGAACTTTCTACACTTATATTGCTGGAGCCCTCCTCTTGTTTTTTTGTTGTCCGAATAACTACTATAATACTGCCCCCTATGTACAAGAATATAACTACTATAATACTGCTCCCTATGTACAAGAATATAACTACTATAATACTGCCTTATGTACAAGAATATAACTACTATAATACTGCCCCCTATGTACAAGAATATAACTACTATAATACTGCCCCCTATGTACAAGAATATAACTACTATAATACTGCCTCCTATGTACAAGAATATAACTACTATAATACTGCCTCCTATGTACAAGAATATAACTGCTATAACACTGCCCCCTATGTACAGGAGTATAACTACTATAATACAGCCCCCTATGTACAAGAATATAACTACTATAATACTGCTCCCTATGTACAAGAATATAACTACTATAATACTGCCCCCTATGTACAAGAATATAACTACTATAATACTGCCTCCTATGTACAGGAATATAACTACTATAATACTGCCCCCTATGTACAGGAATATAACTACTATAATACTGCCCCCTATGTACAGGAATATAACTACTGTAATAGTGCCCCCTATGTACAAGAATATAACTACTATAATACTGCTCCCTATGTACAAGAATATAACTACTATAATACTGCCCCCTATGTACAAGAATATAACTGCTATAATACTGCCCCCTATGTACAAGAATATAACTGCTATAATACTGCCCTCTATGTACAGGAATATAACTACTATAATACTGCCCCTATGTACAGGAATATAACTACTATAATACTGCCCCCTATGTACAGGAATATAACTACTATAATACTGCCTTATGTACAAGAATATAACTACTATAATACTGCCCCCTATGTACAAGAATATAACTACTATAATACTGCCTCCTATGTACAAGAATATAACTACTATAATACTGCCCCCTATGTACAGGAATATAACTACTATAATACTGCCCCCTATGTACAGGAATATAACTACTATAATACTGCCCCCTATGTACAAGAATATAACTACTATAATACTGCCTCCTATGTACAAGAATATAACTACTATAATACTGCCTCCTATGTACAAGAATATAACTACTATAATACTGCCTCCTATGTACCAGAATATAACTACTATAATACTGCCCCCTATGTACAAGAATATAACTACTATAATAGTGCCCCTATGTACAAGAATATAACTACTATAATACTGCCCCCTATGTACGGGAATATAACTACTATAATACTGCCCCCTATGTACAAGAATATAACTACTATAATACTGCCCCCTATGCACAAGAATATAACTACTATAATACTGCCTCCTATGTACAAGAATATAACTACTATAATACTGCCTCCTATGTACCAGAATATAACTACTATAATACTGCCCCCTATGTACAAGAATATAACTACTATAATAGTGCCCCTATGTACAAGAATATAACTACTATAATACTGCCCCCTATGTACAGGAATATAACTACTATAATACTGCCCCCTATGCACAAGAATATAACTACTATAATACTGCCTCCTATGTACAAGAATATAACTACTATAATACTGCCTCCTATGTACCAGAATATAACTACTATAATACTGCCCCCTATGTACAAGAATATAACTACTATAATAGTGCCCCTATGTACAAGAATATAACTACTATAATACTGCCCCCTATGTACAGGAATATAACTACTATAATACTGCCCCCTATGTACAAGAATATAACTACTATAATACTGCCCCCTATGTACAAGAATATAACTACTATAATACTGCCCCCTATGTACAGGAATATAACTACTATAATACTGCCCCCTATGCACAGGAATATAACTACTATAATACTGCTCCTTATGTACAAGAATATAACTACTATAATACTGCCCCCTATGTACAAGACTATAACTACTATAATACTGCCCCTATGACTACTATGATTTTTGCTTAAAAAGGCCTGTGATTCGCTGAGGTGACGGTAGATATATAATTTCTATACAGTGTTGCTGCTATTTATATATAGGCCCAGGACTCTCTGCTGCTGTAATGGATCTTGGTATATAGGAGTCATGTGTCAGCAGGCCTGCGCTGTGTATGATGGATGTATTTTGTTTACATTTCTGGCGTCCTGATCGGACCTGTATGGGGAGGGGATGTTTACACAGATTTTTTTCTTACTAAGAATTCAGCATTGTTTCCCAGCTTAAGAAAAAAACAACCCCATTCATTTTGATGGGGGTGATGATAGATGTTACAGCTGGCAGCCCTTAAAGGGAACCTGTCACCAGATTTTACACCTTTAAACTAACAACCCCCTTTGGTAGGGTATGAAATGTCCTTTCTAGAATTCCCTTTTTTATATCAAATATCACCATTTACCTATAAAAAAATATTCTCAATAGTCACATGCAAATGAGCTGAGAAATGTCATCTTTTACCTGTGAAGAGGCAAGTTTAGAGGCTGCAGGGAGAGCCTAGAAACATGCTACCAGTGTCATTTTAAAGATAAGAATCTCATATTTCATTACATCAGACTTGTAGTTCTGTAATCTACAAAACCAGAGGCAGAGGCACAAGGTGAGAATAAAGGTGAGAATTGGTTTTTATCAGCAGCTAGCATTTCCACCTCTCTTTTCTGTAGCTCAGAGAATCAAAGGCCTGCTACAATCTAAAAAAATGTGATTCTTATCTTTAATATGACACTGGCAGCGTGTTTCTAGGTGCTATAGAATTGAAGATAGGGGTATCTGAAGTGACTGTCCCCTGCAGATTGTAAACCTGACTCATCTCATGTAAAATCTGACTCTTCTCTGCTCATTGTCACGTGACTTTGGAGGATTTCAGACACTGGCTGCAAGAGGATGTCAGATGTCAGAATGTTTCCCCTCTTTGTCCTACACAAATGTTCTTCGAGGCCACTTTTGGGAGGTGCACCTTTAGGTGAATTCAGCTCTGCTACACCCCTATACACATATACAATGTATTATAGCAGAGTAACGGAGAGGAGACGCTGTGGACCCATAAAACGGTTAAGTGACTATGGAGGAAGCACTTAGACTTGTGAATAAGAAAACTCTATTATGGGGAGATGCATCGCGCTATGGACACGCCGTCAATAATGGCTCCATTAAACATTTAGGAGGCTGAGGTCACGTGATCCATTAGTTATGAAAGCAGAATCAGAATCAATATTGAGGATATGAAAATCTAGAGCCCGGAGCGACTCTCTGAGGCATCATGTGCCTCGTGCCTCGGGTCTTATTGTATGTAGAATGGCGTATATGGTCATGAATAGAATGCAAGGATGGCAGTGAAAAACTGACACACAAGAAGGGCATGGAAACAGCCGTGCAGGGTGTGTGGAGAGCTGAGTGACTGATAGATAACAGACAAGTACCTTTCATTGGTGTCTGATACTTTGTAGAGTGTAAGCTCCTGTGTCAAATCCTCTCTTCACAAAGTCTTGTCATATACCAATATAGTATGTAAGCTCTTGTGCCAAAATCTTTCATTGTCTCCTTTCTATATAATAATTTCAATTTCCTGGTAGATTGTAAGCTCTTGTGCCGTATCCTCTTCCCCATCTATATCACACTGTACTTGAGTAGTGGGATGAGGACAACTCATTAATTACATGCAGAATGTAGTTATGTAAGTACAGGGGGTCCGTGTCCTCCTATTCCCTCTATCCTGTGTTTATGAACACCTGACCCCTACGACCCTTCCCCTCTGCCCCTACATTCCCAGTCTTCCTGTCCCCTTTACCTTCTTACTTTCTGCCCCACATCAGCTTTCCCTCCCCTATATTTCTGCCCCCCATACTGTTTGTCCTGTCTCCCCTTCATGTTTTTGCCCTGGTTCCTTTACCACTTGCCCCCTTCTGCCTGACCTTGCACCCTACACCCCTCTAACGTTCTTTCCCCCTGACCTCCTGTCCCCCATCACCTTGACCTTGCACCCCATCCCTTAACATTCTGTCCCCCAGCCCCCTAATCATCTGCCCGCATCCCCCTGACCTAATGTCTCCCCATTTACTTCTGTCCCTCCTGCCTCCCACCCCCCTGACCTTTGATCCCACCTCACTATCCTTCACTCTCCTAACCTCCCGCTCCTCATGACCCGACCTTGCACCCACCTGGCTTTCGGTCCCTCCTGTTCTCCATCCCCCTGACATTTTCTCTCCCTGACCTTTGTCTCCATCCCCCTGACCTTGTGTTCCCCACCCCTCTATCACTCTCCTGACCCCATCCAACTGAACTTTCACCCACCTGGCATCTGTCTTCCCATCCAAATTAACTTCTGTCCCCACACCCTCAAACCTTCTCCCCCTGACCTCCTAGCTCCCCTGATCCCCCTGACCTTGCACTCCCCCTGATCTCCTGGTCCCCATCGCCCTGACCTTGCCCCACCCTCACGACCTCCTACCCCCATCCCTGTGACCCCCTATCACCCTGTCCTCCTCCTCCCATCCTTATTTAGTTCTCTTTTGATTCCCTTCCACGATCTCGTGTAGGGAGTTTTCTGGCAGAGAACAAGACAATAAATTTCTTTTCCAGCAGAGGGACTGAAATCTGAGCTACAAGAAGTTTCCTGGAGGAATCGGGCAGAAGTCTCTGCAGGTGACGAGCCCCGAGCCAGAACAGAAGCCTCCGCTGCCCATCTACTGCACCAGAGACCCCCAGAGGAGAGGAGGCAGTGCAGGACCCCCAGGTAAGCTGGAGGGGGGTACATGTGTGGAGGTGACCTCTGAGGGGCTGGTTATGGGTAGAAGGCTGGGTGCCAGCGCTGTGATCGGATGGTGCCAGGGCTGCCTCCTATGGAAGTCAGCTGTGGGTACAATACAGGGTCACATCAGGGTCTGGGCAATCATGCGGGAAGGTGAGGGGTCACCCCCATAAAGTAGTTGTAATAAGGGTAAAGGTAAACTGGTAAAACCGGAGTCCCCAGTCGTCACTGCCACCTATATAATCCTACCCTGTCATAGCGACTGCCAGGTATATACATGTGAGCCTGTTGCCTTGTTATCCTTGTATACAGCAACTGCTTCCTTTCCGTATACAATGCACCTCACTCATATACACAACATGTACTGCACTGCTATGGTATACAGTACACTATATACACTGCACTGTTATGGTATATACTATATACACTGCTATGATGTACACCATATACACTGCCTGATATGGTATATACTATATACACTGCACTACTATAGTATACACTGTATACACTGCAGTGCTATGGTATGTACTATATACACTGTTAAACACTATATACACTACAGTGCTATGGTGTACACTATATACACTGCACTACTATGGTATATACTATATACACTGCATAACTATGGTATACACTCTATACACTGCATTGCTATGGTATATACTGTATATACTGCTATACGCTTTATACACTGCAGTGCTATGGTATTCACTATATACACTGCACTGCTATGGTATATACTATATACACTGCACTGCTATGGTATATACTGTATATACTGCTATACGCTTTATACACTGCAGTGCTATGGTAAACACAATATACACTGCACTACTATGGTATACACTATATACACTGCACTACTATGGCATACACTATATACACTGCGTGATGGGACATTGAATGGGACATTCTGGGGCAGGGAGAGCTGGACTTCAGTGTTGAACTCTCCACCTCCATGACTTCATAAAACCAATTTACATTGGTCACTGCAAAGTAGATTTTCTGGGTGATGCCCCCGCACCGGGCCATGAAAGAAACATCATCTAGAAGCTGCTCAGCTGCTTGACAACATACTGCCAGTGGGTTATTAGGACAATTTCTCATGACAGGTTCCCTTTAAGTAAGAGATGAGACTTGTAGTTATAAAAGTAAAAACCTACAATGTGATCATAAACCCCCCTCTTCTGTATGATGGGGCTGCAGCAACATCAGAGAGGACAATCGGCCATAACTGTATATGGGGGACGGGGTCTCCACCTCAAGTTCTGCCTATTAGGAGTCTATGGAGACATATATGCGGCCGCAATGTTGCCGGTCGTGTGAATGTAGCCTTACACTCATATATACACATTTATACTCCTATATACATATGGTGCAGATTTATCACAAGTGTCTGAGAGCAGAACTCTTCTAGTTGCCCATGGTAACCAATCAGAGCTCAGCTTTCATTTTCCCACAGCGGTTTATATAATGAAAGCTGGGCTTTAATTGGTTGCCATGAACAACTAGAACAGTTTTACCTCAGAAACTTCTGGTGAATCTCCCCAAACTTCATCACTCATGTATACACTCTTACACACATACACAGCATATACACATCACATATACACACACATGTACCATATACACACACATGCACCATATACACACCACCATATACACATCACTAATACACACATGTACCATATACACATCACATATACACACACATATACAGCATATATACATCACATATATCTTATATATATATGGGGGGGGGGGGGGATTTAACGATGTGTCTCATTACAATGTATGGCAAATAACTTGATGTGAACTCAGCCTAAGGCTACATTCACACGAACGTATGCGGGGCGTATATATACGGCCTATATACATCCCCCATACATCGCAATGGCCTCATGGCGCTCGTGATCGGATTTTGGCGCAATCACGCCGGCTTTCATGCAACACAGGCCGTCAGACAATTAAAAATTGTGTCGCAAGCCAAGCACTTACAAGCACCGGGAAGAAGATGGTGAACTCCGGCGGACCTGAGCGGGGAAGCGACACATGCAGGATATCGGGGGCGCACGATCTTAGTGAATCGCGGCAGAGTGCATCCTCGTTGGACAGTACAGATCGGGGATCGCTCAGGGACCGGGTAAGTAAATGTATCCCAATATGTGTATAATGGTGCACATCCTCTATTCGTTAGTGTCAGGTGAGATGGGGCCCCCTGACACTGCGGGCCATAGCGGCTCCTGTGGCTGCTACCAGTGTCATCCTTACATTTTCCCATTGAGCTGTTCTCTCAGCAGTCCCTGGAGGTCAATCACAATGAGCAAAATCCTACTTGCTCACCAGGGACATGTCAAACAGATCGGAGCCTCCAATTTATATCGTTGAGGAATTTTGACAGTGATAGTTTAGGAGTGCTGACAAAAAGCAGCTCCATTTTCTGTGTTTCTATAGGAGATCAATACAGAATTCTATAGGATATAAATGCAAAAGACACAGATACATCGGCCGACCGTCACACAATGAATAGTAAACCCTGGCCAATGTATAAGAACGTAGCATCCATTTTTGATGACATATTTGGGAATCTGCTGAAATTTAGCAAAATTCTCTAGTTTTATAATAGCGGAGGCGCTTGAAGTTTCTAATGTCTGTCCTGCTAAACAGAAATATCTTGTGTGATGACAAAACTATCCCAGGCATTGTCACAAAACCGCTGTAAAAATGTGATGACATCACACATAGAATGTAACAAACATCACAAACAACAACAACCATCATGGCCTAAGCACAAAGACCTAGGAATACAAAGTAGGGCCCCATTTACACAGGCCGCGTTGTGACGCTTATATGGCCAAAAGTTTGCTCTCTGATATACGTCCCCATAGACGCCTATGGCACCGGGCACAGTGCGACGATAACATTGTGTGCTCAGCGTACCGAGACGTGGCCGAAAAAATTGTAGAGCTTTCTCGTCCAAAAGAATGGCCATGTGGCTCTATTTATTTTGGAGAGCAGCGCTCTGCCCTCCTCCTTTCCAGCCGGCTATGCCCGAGCACACGGCAATGTAAATGTACCCTAACCAAAAAACTCACAATCAACTTTTATAATCATACTAATAAAGGACTCTGTGGCGTTACCATAGCCCCTCCATGCTGCAGCTTTACAGGGTGTTACGCTGTCTCCCCCTCCCTTCTGCTCCCTCAAGTAGTCCTGTACACTGTAACACACTGGGGCACATGTATCATAGATTTTCGGCTGACACTTTTTCCAGTTTCCTGAAGGTGGCTACTTCAACGTATCTTAAGTTTTTCCCCTTTGTGATACTTGTGATGAGTTGCCTGTTTAGTCTCACTTTTGGGAATTTTTGTGTCCGAATAATAGCTCCCAAAAGTCCGGTTCTGTTTTTGGACTTATTAGGTGCAAGAATGGGGTCATGAATTGAACAAACATCTGGGCTACAAAGATAAATCCGGCCACTGCACTAAATCCTGGAGGCTGCTTGATTCTGCACCTAAAAAGTCTCAAACTGCAAAAAGTCTCACAAAAAGTTGCACAAAAAAGAGGAAAAGAAAGCAATAGGAGTGATAGATGTCCCCCACTGTGAGGCTACAGCACGGAAGGGCTCTTTTAACAACCCCAGGAGCCCTTATGGCTCATTAGCATAATTTTAACTGTTTATTGGAAGAAGGCCATGAATAACAAATATGAAAAAGATTACCAAAGTCACGGTGCCTGGATCTATGACTAACATGTGGGAATGGATCACGGCCCCCGTAGACGTCTATGGCACGTGGTCACGGTGCGGTAAGCAAGCGTTGTCTCACCGAACCATGACCAAGCAAACAGCTGGTAAGAAAAATATAGGACATGTCTCATGGCTTTGTGTGGAAAGGGGAGGGGTGAAGACCGCTCAGGCTCGGGCAGACATCCGTTAGTGTGCATGAGGCCTAAGTGCCCCTGGTTTATCATGCTTGATTTTGATGATAGATTTTTTTGTTTCTTTATATTTTTTATATGAAGTTACACACTACAAAAATATTTACCAGATTTGTTTTACAAAAATTTTAACAAAACGAGTTTACAAAATAAACCAAAACTTTTTGCAAAACAAAGTTTACAAATCACGCAAACATTTTTGCAATAATATTTACCAAAAAAGTTCACAAAATATTTCCAGTGACTACGCCACCTATTCTGCGTTCACAACAATCATTTCGCCGTCTCAGTTTTCAGCCTGTACATCGTCCCCCGTCCTCCGCTCCCTGCGGTACATGAGATCCTCGCTCCCTGAGTCAGGGAAGAATAATGTAGACAATGCAGCGGTGTTGTGACATGTGATCCAATGTGACACTTATGCTAAACAGGTGTCTCTGCTTCCCCAGTGATGTGAAGGCGGTGACTTATAAAAACAGCGTACAGTACAGGAGCAATAACAGAGCCCATAATCTGCTCTAAAAATACTTCCCTTCTGAGATGTGAGAGATGTTAATCTGTCATCACATTCAGACCTCCTCCTTGGTGTCTTGTTCGTTGCCTTCATATTTCTCAGCATGACTTATCTCCTATAGTTGTCTCAGATGAAAACATCCTGGCTGTGAGGGCTGAGCTCACACCAACAAGAGACTCTGGAAGGAGAGCATCTCACGCACAACACTAGGTCCCTCAGGACTGAGCTCATCCACTGTGGACAAAACCTAAGCTGACAAGACCGAGCTCATCTACTGTGGACCACGACTCAGGTCCTCCATGGACTTGAGTTCATTTTCTGTGGACCAGGACGTAGACTACCAGGACTGGACTTGTATATTGTAAACCAGGAGTTGAGTTCCTTTAGGACTGAGCTCATCTACTGTGGACCAAAACTTAGGTTCCTCAGAACTGAGCTTGTCTACTGTGAATCAGGAACCAGGTCCTCCAAGACTGAACTCATCTTCTGTGCACTAGAATTGAGCTTGTCTACTAAGGACCAGAATCCAGGTCCTGCAGGACTAAGCTCATCTCCACCATAAAACTAATTTCACCAGGCTACTGTAGAAAAGGAGGTCCTACAGGACTTGGCACGCCTACTGCAAACAAGAAGGTCCAATAGGACTGAGTTGATCTGAGTTTTGAATAGAGGTTTGAGGCGTGCAATAAAACATACATCCTTACTTAGCTTTCCTGAGATAGTTTTGGAACTTAGATACCCCAATTGCAGAGTGTAACATCAGGTCTACCCTGGACATAATCACTGGGAAAAGTGGCCTTGGTGCGGTACCCATGGCAGTCCCTGGAACAGTAGGTAAGTGAAATGTATTATTATACGATATTAGTGTATATTATTATATCATTTCATTCATATGTTTCAGTTTTGTTTTTTGATTTGGTTTTACAGGTTTGTTTTTTAACAAAAATACGTCCAAATTTTGCCCAATCCATTGTGTGTATATATATATAGATTCTTAGCACAGTGGTGTTTGATACATTTAGCAGCTTCGAGACATTTTTCACTTCCTCATTTGAATCCGGAAATTAATATTTTGACACTTGAATAGTTTCGTGGGTAGTTTGTTGTGCTCCGGTTTGGTAACTGAGACTCTTCCCTCTCCCATCTGATGTAAACAGCAAGTCATGGCGTGAGGCAATATTCAGCGGCTGATAACACGTTGTAACATGCCGGGGGTTGTGTAATACATTTCCTTGACAATTTTATCCTCGACATCTCCCTAAAGGGTCTCATTTGTCACGGATCTGTGAATTTGATATATGGTGGGAATTCCTAGGCTGGAGTAAAGCGTGGGGTCACATGACCAGTTTACGACAACTATTCGTGGTCAACACATTCAAAGTTGGTATCTAGAACTTTCGACCAGGAATGAATATTTGATACTGTATCACTGGGAAATATGATCGACTGAGTATCACATTCGTTAATAACCTAATTATACTCCAGATTTGGATGTCTCCATATAAACATCTACTGTTTCACAAACCGGGCCGACCCATAGATGGTGCTGACCGTGTACAATGGAGGCAGACATTTTATTGTGGGTGGGGCTAGTTTAGTCATGTTATCAGTAGGGATGGCAAACGGGATGAGAGAGAAGTCGTCCAACTGGGATTGATCTGAACCCTTGCCCTGGAAGAAGAGAAGACAAACTTTGTATCTGATGCCCATGATGCAATTTGTTTCACTGTTCGCCCCCTATTTTGGGTTAAAAACATCTAATGGATGTATCCGTCTGAGTGGCGGCCATGTCAACTGGTCCTTCTTCAGTACTAGTGATCATCACCAGTTTGGTAGGTGGCCATCTTAAGGACCCCTGGTGTCACATTTGATGACATGAAAGCAGTAAAAACACAGCGCGTGGTTGAAGGACTTTTGGTGAGGTCACATTTGATGACACTTTTTGTCCTACTAGGAAGTAGCATCTACAGATGGGGGAAGAACTTTTGAGACATCACTAAAGGTCATTGACTCTGGGGCTGGATTCTTACTGTTCAAGGAAGATACAGGGGCACATTTACTTACCCGGTCCGGAGGAGTTCCCGAAATTGCATTGTCCAATGATAATGCACTTTGCATAATGTAGACCGTGTTCCCGATTTCCTGCCTCTGTCGCTTCCCCGACCAGGTCCACCTGAGTTCACCATCTTCCTCCTGGTGCATGTAAGTGCACGGCTTGCGACACAATTTTTAAATTAAATCCCGTGCTCTGTCCGAATCCGTCAGATCATTTGATGGCCCGCCCCCGATATCTGTCGCATGAAAGCTGGCACTGTTGTGCCAAAAATCCGATCGCATGCAACACAATCCCCTTCTAAATCCCTGTCCCAGAAGCGCAATCCCAGAAACCATCGGAAAACCCGACGGAAATGCGGCCGTGGGACCCTTAGTAAATAAGCCCCACAGTATTTTTGAGGAGGACATAGGGGTGCAGGGTGCAGGACCCTGGACCAGTGACATAACTAGGGGGCAGATTAAGACTGCCATGTGCCCTGGGCTGCATGAATACTAAAAAGCCTGGAATTACTTCCTACATATGGGACTAGGATCAGCTTCTTGAGGAATGGAGGATGCGTCCCTTCTGCTGCTTTCAGTCTGTGGTTTCAGGACCTTTTGGAGGACTTTCATAGGTCCTGAAATGGCTCTTATATACATGTGTATTGAGATCATGAAGTGATTTCATGGGTGAAGGTCCTTCTAAGTATAAAACTTGGTAGGCGATTTGGGTGGGCATGGGCCCCCTAGAAGTCTTGGGCCCCGGGCTTCCGACCAAAGTGCCTGTATTATAATCCCTAATTGGATATAACCTCTGATGTGTCCTCACTCACATGGACCATCGGTTAGGAAGACCAAGGGCAGAGGTTGTCCATCCTGTAGACACAACACATTGCACCCGTATCTCCTGTGTTATATAAGGCACCAATGCTTACTGGTTCAGAGGGAATCGCACCAGTTGAACCAGTCAGATTACTAGATTCATTCATTGGTAGATCTGACATTATGAGAGAAGCTTTGATGTCTTCTATTGTTTGCTCAGCTGAATAAATACGGTATTGTACGCTGCACTGTGCTTATCACTGGGGGATGTGGGCGCAGGCGCTGCGTGACTCCTGCTGTGACAATGCGCCACACCTGCTCACATACCGCCATCCACAGGGGCCCCGCTACTGGAATGTCCTGTAACATTAGGTTACACTGGGCTGTGTCACATCATGGAAAACCACAGCAATAAGCACCATCACAGCTAATAACCTAGAAGACAATATCACCAGCGCTATCCTGTGCAGGAAGAGAAACAAGGAAAATAATGCAAATTCACAATGATATTAAATAAACAAAGTCCATTAATAGGATGACATAATCCATCATCAGCTTCAATACATTTACATATCTGATGTGTGTCTGATACATTGTGACAATGCACAGAGAAGCTTCATGATGTCAGCAATATTCTGTACATTAGGGGCAGTATTATAGTAGTTATATTCTTGTACATAGGGTGGCAGTATTATAGTAGTTACATTCTTGTACATAGGGGCAGTATTATAGTAGTTATATTCCTGTATATAGGGGGCAGTATTATAGCAGTTATATTCCTGTATATAGGGGGCAGTATTATAGTAGTTATATTCTTGTACATAGGGGGCAGTATTATAGTACTTATATTCTTGTACATAGGGGGCAGTATTATAGTAGTTATATTCCTGTACATAGGGGGCAGTATTATAGTAGTTATATTCTTGTACATAGGGGGCAGTATTATAGTAGTTATATTCCTGTACATAGGGGGCAGTATTATAGTAGTTATATTCTTGTACATAGGGGGCAGTATTATAGTAGTTATATTCCTGTACATAGGGAGCAGTATTATAGTAGTTATATTCTTGTACATGGGGGGCAGTATTATAGTAGTTATATTCTTGTACATGGGGGGCAGTATTATAGTAGTTATATTCCTGTACATAGGGGGCAGTATTATAGTAGTTATATTCCTGTACATAGGGGGCAGTATTATAGTTATATTCCTGTACATAGGGGGCAGTATTATAGTTATATTCCTGTACATAGGGGGCAGTATTATAGTAGTTATATTCCTGTACATTGGGGGCAGTATTATAGTAGTTATAGTCTTGTACATAGGGTGGCAGTATTATAGTAGTTACATTCTTGTACATAGGGGCAGTATTATAGTAGTTATATTCTTGTATATAGGGGGCAGTATTATAGCAGTTATATTCCTGTATATAGGGGACAGTATTATAGTAGTTATATTCTTGTACATAGGGGGCAGTATTATAGTACTTATATTCTTGTACATAGGGGGCAGTATTATAGTAGTTATATTCCTGTACATAGGGGGCAGTATTATAGTAGTTATATTCTTGTACATAGGGGGCAGTATTATAGTAGTTATATTCCTGTACATAGGGGGCAGTATTATAGTAGTTATATTCTTGTACATAGGGGGCAGTATTATAGTAGTTATATTCCTGTACATAGGGAGCAGTATTATAGTAGTTATATTCTTGTACATGGGGGGCAGTATTATAGTAGTTATATTCTTGTACATGGGGGGCAGTATTATAGTAGTTATATTCCTGTACATAGGGGGCAGTATTATAGTAGTTATATTCCTGTACATAGGGGGCAGTATTATAGTTATATTCCTGTACATAGGGGGCAGTATTATAGTTATATTCCTGTACATAGCGGGCACTATTATAGTAGTTATATTCTTGCACATAGGGGGGGCAGTATTATAGTAGTTATATTCTTGTACATAGGGGGCAGTATTATAGTAGTTATATTCTTGTACATAGGGGGCAGTATTATAGTAGTTCTATTCTTGTACATAGGGAGGCAGTATTATAGTAGTTATATTCTTGTACATTGGGGGCAGTATTATAGTAGTTATATTCCTGTACAAAGGCGGCAGAATTATAGCAGTTATATTCTTGTACATAGGGGCAGTATTATAGTAGTTATATTCTTGTACATAGGGGGCAGTATTATAGTAGTTATATTCTTGTACATAGGGGCAGTATTATAGTAGTTATATTCTTGTACATAGTGGGCAGTATTATAGTAGTTGTATTCCTGTACATAGGGGCAGTATTATAGTAGTTGTATTCTTGTACATAGGGGGCAGTATTATAGTAGTTCTATTCTTGTACATAGGGGGCAGTATTATAGTAGTTTATATTCTTGTACATAGGGGGCAGTATTATAGTCATTTTATTCTTGTACATAGGGGGCAGTATTATAGTAATTTTATTCTTGTACATAGGGGGCAGTATTATAGTAGTTATATTCTTGTACATAGGGGGCAGTATTATAGTAGTTATATTCTTGTACATAGGGGCAGTATTATAGTAGTTATATTCTTGTACATAGGGGGCAGTATTATAGTAGTTATATTCTTGTACATAGGGGGCAGTATTATAGTAGTTTATATTCTTGTACATAGGGGCAGTATTATAGTAATTTTATTCTTGTACATAGGGGGCAGTATTATAGTAGTTATATTCTTGTACACTGGGGGCAGTATTATAGAAGATATATACTTGTACATAGGGGGCAGTATTATAGTAATTTTATTCTTGTACATAGGGGGCAGTATTATAGTAGCTATATTCTTGTACATAGGGGCAGTATTATAGTAGTTATATTCTTGTACATAGGGAGCAGTATTATAGTAGTTATATTCTTGAACATAGTGGGTAGTATTATAGTAGCTATATTCTTGTACATAGGGGCAGTTTTATAGTAGTTATATTCTTGTACATAGGGGGAAGTATTATAGTAGTTATATACTTGTACATAGGGGGCAGTATTATAGTAGTTATATTCTTGTACATAGGGGGCAGTATTATAGTAGTTATATTCTTGTACACAGGGGGCAGTATTATAGTAGTTATATTCTTGTACATAGGGGCAGTATTATAGTAGTTATATTCTTGTACATAGGGGGCAGTATTATAGTAGTTATATTCCTGTACATAGGGGGCAGTATTATAGTAGTTATATTCTTGTACATAGTGGGCAGTATTATAGTAGTTATATTGTTGTACATAGGGAGCAGTATTATAGTAGTTATATTCCTGTACATGGGGGGCAGTATTATAGTAGTTATATTCTTGTACATAGGGGCAGTATTATAGTAGTTATATTCTTGTACATAGGAGGCAGTATTATAGTAGTTATATTCTTGTACATAGGGGGAAGTATTATAGTAGTTATATTGTTGTACATAGGGAGCAGTATTATAGTAGTTATATTCCTGTACATGGGGGGCAGTATTATAGTAGTTATATTCTTGTACATAGGGGACAGTATTATAGTAGTTATATTCTTGTACATAGGGGGCAGTATTATAGTAGTTATATTCTTGTACATAGGGGGCAGTATTATAGTAGTTGTATTCTTGTACATAGGGGGCAGTATTATAGTAGTTATATTCTTGTTCTCCATTAGATCTCATGTAACTCTTCTGTCTTGTCTTAGGAGAGATGCCGCGACACTTCCCTCGCCTCAATATTTCGGAGGTTGATGAACAAGTCCGTCTTCTTGCGGAAAAAGTTTTTGCTAAAGTTCTACGAGAAGAGGACAGTAAAGATGCCTTCTCCCTCTTCACTGTGCCGGAGGATTGTCCTATTGGACAGAAGGAGGCCAAAGAACGTGAGCTGGAGAAGGAAATTGCAGAGCAGAAATCTGCTGAGACTGTGAAGAGGTCAGTCCGGATCCTGGTAGAGAGGGGGCATATGATTTATGGCACAGGGTAGTGGTAACATCTTGGCAGAACATAATCTTTCCTTATTCTTACTGTTTATGAAGAAAGTAGTAAAACAGTGTTTTCCCCCCCGTCTCTAAGCTGCCGTGAAAATACAACCATATTTGGCTGGCTTTAGCTGCAGCAGACTGGCACTAATCCTGAATACCTTTCTGCCATCTTCACTGCATATTCTTTTTCATCCAGGGATAAGATACTCCATTGCCTTTATGTCTGTGCAAACAGTGATAAAGGACCAATTACCGTATTTTTCGGACTATAAGGCGCACAAAAAATCCTTTGATTTTCTCAGAAATCAAAAGTGCGCCTTATAGTCAAGTGCGCCTTATATATGAACTGTACTTACAGACAACAGCTGCTTGAACTGTGCACAGGTCTGCCACCTGCTGGTCACTCATACTTAAAATCAGGTGCGCCTTATAGTCCGGTGCGCCTTATATATGAACTTATACGTTTTAGCAGGCATTTATTGATGGTGCGCCTTATAATCCGGTGCGCCTTATAGTCCGAAAAATACTGTATATGCCCAGGGGTGAATATACACCTTATCCAACTTGTGCAGTTTCATGGGGCTCCTGAGATCAAGAGGACCCAACAAGTGGTGGGGGGCACGCAATTCTCCTGTGCTCTGACATTGGAAATGTGCATAAGGGGACCACTGGACAAAACTTGGGGTCCAGAAATTCCAAATCCACCCCTTTAGAAAAGGTAGAATTTTGTAAAGGTGAATAGATTTGATAGGAGAAAGTTGTAGATCCCCATCTGCCACCCCCATCTTTTACACGGGGGTCATCTAATTTACTAATGGGGGTCTTTTGTACTCCTATCTGAGTGCAAAACCAGACCCTAACTATAATGTATGTCTTGCAGTCCTGCTCTTGTATTGGATGTTGGACCCCATAAGAATCCTGTTCCTGAGTCTCCATTATGTTATACCCCTGCAGCCCCCACAAAGTAGCTTAAGCAGACCCCTGATTCATATAGTATCAAGGCCATTCAGGATATATGATGACTCCAAAATACAGAGTCAGAGTCAGCAGCAGTCGCCCTACTTGTTGACGGTTTCCAGTTATTATTTCTCACTGGTAAGATATATATGGCCGCTAATAATCAGAGGTGCCAAGTTTTATTCGGATCCCCTTCACTGCCACATCACTGCTTTGAACATGTCCTTGACTGATTCGGTTATCTACCCTGGAAGGTCCAAAATTAGAGGTGGTGAGGTGAGAATGACAACTATAGGGGGTAGTATGACACGGATTAGGAATCACCGTCCTTAGGGGTTGAGAGTGATGACGGCTAATAAATGCATCATTATTAAAGTTATTAAATTTAAAAAAATCTTTGTGTGTACAGTTACAACGCAGGCATATGTGTTGCCATGGTTACAGACTACAAGCTTCAAATTTAAATGTAACAGTTTTGGTCATTTAACTGTATAAACCTGCTAGTACAGACCAAGGTGAAATACATAGAGATAAAGGCACAAGGTAAATCAGGGATTTGACGGGATTATGTGCAGGGTCAGACATCCCCGGAGCCGGACCTGCATCCACAGTGAGGCATGCTAGGACTCTATACTCTATGGATGAGGCAGGACCGGTACTGGGCCAGGTACTGACTTTTATATTATCCCAATCCGCTCTCCAGATGTCTGTCACCTCCTCCATAGAGATATATGTGCTGCCGGATGTTATCCAAGGAGTAATCACACTTCATATCCGTATAAAATCCGAGATATTTCCATCCTGCCCAAAATATAGACTGCCTCACATAACAAAGCTCATTCACACTGCTGCGTCGTACTGGAAGCATGGTTGTTGGTTGTGATTATACAATAATACACAATAATAGTAAATATGTAAATGAATTTTGTAGTATTATTTTATTACTGCTACAAATACCAATAATAATAATAAGGCAGGAATAATGTAGAATGGATGTAGAGGTCAATAGCATTTTATAGATTTTCTTAATCATTATTATCGTTGTTATAGTCTTCTCATATGGGAAAGTGAGACCTTATGGGCCCCCAAAGCCTCTTGGGCCCGGTTGCGACCGCACCCTCTGCACCCCTATTAAGTAACGCCCCTGCTGCTGGTCCTGCTCTGTTCTAATGCTGGTCCTGCTCTGTTTTACTGCTGGTCCTGCTCTGTTTTACTGCTGGTCCTGCTCTGTTCTAATGCTGGTCCTGCTCTGTTTTACTGCTGGTCCTGCTCTGTTATACTCCTGGTCCTGCTCCGTTTTACTGCTGGTCCTGCTCTGTTTTACTCCTGGTCCTGCTCTGTTTTACTGCTGGTCCTGCTCTGTTATACTCCTGGTCCTGCTCCGTTTTACTGCTGGTCCTGCTCTGTTTTACTCCTGGTCCTGCTCTGTTTTACTGCTGGTCCTGCTCTGTTATACTCCTGGTCCTGCTCCGTTTTACTGCTGGTCCTGCTCTGTTTTACTCCTGGTCCTGCTCTGTTTTACTGCTGGTCCTGCTCTGTTATACTCCTGGTCCTGCTCCGTTTTACTGCTGGTCCTGCTCTGTTCTAATGCTGGTCCTGCTCTGTTTTACTGCTGGTCCTGCTCTGTTATACTCCTGGTCCTGCTCCGTTTTACTGCTGGTCCTGCTCTGTTATACTCCTGGTCCTGCTCCGTTTTACTGCTGGTCCTGCTCTGTTTTACTGCTGGTCCTGCTCTGTTATACTCCTGGTCCTGCTCCGTTTTACTGCTGGTCCTGCTCTGTTTTACTCCTGGTCCTGCTCTGTTTTACTGCTGGTCCTGCTCTGTTATACTCCTGGTCCTGCTCCGTTTTACTGCTGGTCCTGCTCTGTTATACTCCTGGTCCTGCTCCGTTTTACTGCTGGTCCTGCTCTGTTCTAATGCTGGTCCTGCTCTGTTTTACTGCTGGTCCTGCTCTGTTATACTCCTGGTCCTGCTCCGTTTTACTGCTGGTCCTGCTCTGTTATACTCCTGGTCCTGCTCCGTTTTACTGCTGGTCCTGCTCTGTTTTACTCCTGGTCCTGCTCTGTTTTACTGCTGGTCCTGCTCTGTTATACTCCTGGTCCTGCTACGTTTTACTGCTGGTCCTGCTCTGTTATACTCCTGGTCCTGCTCCGTTTTACTGCTGGTCCTGCTCTGTTATACTCCTGGTCCTGCTCCGTTTTACTGCTGGTCCTGCTCTGTTATACTCCTGGTCCTGCTCCGTTTTACTGCTGGTCCTGCTCTGTTCTAATGCTGGTCCTGCTCTGTTTTACTGCTGGTCCTGCTCTGTTATACTCCTGGTCCTGCTCCGTTTTACTGCTGGTCCTGCTCTGTTATACTCCTGGTCCTGCTCCGTTTTACTGCTGGTCCTGCTCTGTTTTACTCCTGGTCCTGCTCTGTTTTACTGCCGGTCCTGCTCTGTTATACTCCTGGTCCTGCTACGTTTTACTGCTGGTCCTGCTCTGTTATACTCCTGGTCCTGCTCCGTTTTACTGCTGGTCCTGCTCTGTTCTAATGCTGGTCCTGCTCTGTTTTACTGCTGGTCCTGCTCTGTTATACTCCTGGTCCTGCTCCGTTTTACTGCTGGTCCTGCTCTGTTTTACTCCTGGTCCTGCTCTGTTTTACTGCTGGTCCTGCTCTGTTATACTCCTGGTCCTGCTCCGTTTTACTGCTGGTCCTGCTCTGTTTTACTCCTGGTCCTGCTCTGTTTTACTGCTGGTCCTGCTCTGTTATACTCCTGGTCCTGCTACGTTTTACTGCTGGTCCTGCTCTGTTATACTCCTGGTCCTGCTCCGTTTTACTGCTGGTCCTGCTCTGTTCTAATGCTGGTCCTGCTCTGTTTTACTGCTGGTCCTGCTCTGTTATACTCCTGGTCCTGCTCCGTTTTACTGCTGGTCCTGCTCTGTTATACTCCTGGTCCTGCTCCGTTTTACTGCTGGTCCTGCTCTGTTTTACTCCTGGTCCTGCTCTGTTTTACTCCTGGTCCTGCTCTGTTATACTCCTGGTCCTGCTCCGTTTTACTGCTGGTCCTGCTCTGTTATACTCCTGGTCCTGCTCTGTTATACTCCTGGTCCTGCTCCGTTTTACTCCTGGTCCTGCTCTGTTATACTCCTGGTCCTGCTCCGTTTTACTGCTGGTCCTGCTCTGTTATACTCCTGGTCCTGCTCCGTTTTACTGCTGGTCCTGCTCTGTTATTCTGCTCATCCTGCTCTGTTATACTGTTGACCCTGCTCTATTTTACTCCTGGTCCTGCTCTATTTTACTCCTGGTCCTGCTCTCTTAGGGTACATTCCGTGTGCTGGAGAGGAGAAGGTGGCCCCTCCTCCCTCCATAGGAAATAGCGGCACACGGCCGCACATCCGCCGATAGATAGAGCATGCTCTATCTTTTTGCGGTGTGCGGCCCGGATCGGCGCAACACATGTGTGGCACCGGATCCCCGCCGTGCCACTATTGCCGTCTATGGGGACGTACATGCGGCCGCATGTACGGCCCCGCAGACGGCAGTGTGAATGAGCCCTTATACTGTTGACCCTGCTCTGTTATACACCTGGTCCTGCTCTATTATACTTCTGGTCCTGCTCTGTTTTTTATTCCTGGTCCTGCCATGTCATACTGCTCTTTCTGCTCTATTATATACCTGCTCCTGCTCAGCTATACTTTTGCTCCACCTCTGCTGTCCTACTGCTATAACTCTTCTCCACTGGTTCCATACAGTAACATTACTGACTCAACCCTGCTACACTGTCACCTTGCTCCACAGCACAAGTGGTATTAGTTCTGCAACATGAAGTGGTTTCAGCTCACTCCACATCATGACCACAGCGCTACTTCATCTTCACATCTCTAAAGTGCAGCCACTTATATCTCATCCGCTAGTCAGCACTGCTACATCAGCCTCAGGAACAGGGGAGTCGCACTGCTAGCAATGGTTGGCTTCGCCTCTCTGTCCTGGGCACCATAATAGGGGCACATGCTTATTGTCGCTTCCTCCACTCCCCTATGGGAGGACCTTTACAGGCTGTAATCACATATCCATAATCTGATGTAATATAATTTGCACATAACATGATATCGCTATCATATCTCCATACAAATAACAGCGGCTAATACATTTATATGTAAATCCCTGGAGAGAGTGAATATGTAACACACCAGAGGAGTCCATGGGTGATTATGGACCGTAAATGAAAATTTGCAAAAATCGATTGCAATATGTAAAATATTAGATTCCAATTATCTCTATTGTAATAGGATTCTGCGAGGAGTCTAGAAAGTCAATGACTACATAGATCTGCATTGGATCTGCATACATAAAACGAAAGCCTGTTAAGATATTAGTTCCTCTTTATAGGTGACCGTTGTCCAACTGATTAAACTTCTGTAACTGAGATAAACACAATGACCCCCCCAAAAGTCAGATGTGAACCCTGCCCTTGTGTAGATATTATAGGGGCCCCCATCATGGTGCCCCTTCTAATTCATCATACTTGGTCTCCATATTGCACTCAAATTTAGATTTGGAAATACAATAACATTTCTGCTATGTGCTAGAAGAAGACTGACACTGGGCTCTATACAGCTCCTCGGGTTTCCCGAATATTTCCGTTTTGCGCCGAATTGCCCCGGGTTTTTGGCGCACGTGATCGGATTGTGGAGCATCGGCGCCGGCTTGCACGCGACAGAAATCGCGGGGGCCTGGCCGTTGGACAACCCAACGGATTCGGAAAAAACGCGGAATTTAAAAAACGAATTGTGTCGCAAGATCAAGCACTCACATGCACCAGGAAGAAGGTGAACTCCGGCGGACCTCGGCGCAGCAGCGACACCTGCTGGATATCAGGCGCACAATCTTAGTGAATGCCGGAAGACCCGAATCCTCAACGGACAACGCGCCGCGGGATCGCGACTGGTCTGGGTAAGTAAATGTGCCCCAATGTTTCAATGGGGCACATTTACTTACCCGGTCCAGTCGCGATCCAGCAGCGGGTTCTCTGGCGCTGATTCGGGTTCTGCCGGGATTCACTATGGTCGTGCGCCCGATGTCCACCAGGTGTCGCTGCTGCGCCGAGGTCCGCCGGAGTTCACCTGCTTTTTTCTGGTGTATGTGAGTGCTTGATCTTGCGACACAAATGGCTTTTTAAATTCCGCGGTTTTTCCGAATCCTTCGGGTTGGCCTGGGGCCACGCCCCTGGATTTCTGTCGCATGAAAGTCGGCGCAAAAATCAATTGCGTGCGCCACAATCCCGTGAAATACAGCGCAAAGCGGAAATATTCGGGAAAAACCCGACGGATTCACGGCTGCGGACCCTTAGTAAATGTGCCCCAATGTGTCAATTGGGGAAACATGAGAAATTCCGAAACTAAAAGCCTTCATTATAAAGTGGTATGGACTCTCGTGATAGGGATGTAATATTACCACTGTACAAGGCATTGGTTCGGCCTCACCTGGAATATGTGGTCCAGTTCTGGGCACCGGTCCATAAAAAGGAGACCCTGGAGCTGGAGAGGGTTCCCACGTAGAGCCACAAAAATGATAAGGGGTATGGAGGGTCTCAGTTATGAGGAAAGATTAAATCAACTCGATTTATTTAGTCTGGAAAAGAGACGACTACGAGGGGACATGATTAATTTATATAAATATATGAATGGTCCATACAAAAATATGGTGGTAAGTTGTTTCAGATTAAATCACATCAAAAGACGAGGGGGCACTGTCTCCGTCTGGAGAAAACAAGGTTTAATCACCAGAGGCGACAGGGCTTTTTTACTATGAGAACTGTCAATCTGTGGAATAGCAGAGCTCAGGCTCTGGTCACAGCAGGGATAGTAGAGAGCTTCAAGAAGGGTCTAGATGCCTTTTTACACCTAAATAACATTGATGGTTATGTTATATAGAATTGTTTCCCCTAAATCCTTTCCTCATCCAATCCCTTCCCATCCTTTTTTTGAACTTGATGGACAAGTGTCTTTTTTCAAGCGTATAAACTATGATACTATGATATAGTGATTGTCATGGCTTGTGCTTGTAACAGGATGAAATATTTATAGGGTGTGAGACCTATTAAATATCCAGAAGAATCAAAAAAGACAATTCCAGGGAAAAGGTGCAGCACAAGAGAAAATTTTGAGTAACTTTTGTAGCAACTGTGATGTGTTTGATTTTACAATATATTGTGTGAACCCCTTGTCCTGATGTTTCCTCTTTGTGGTCAGCTTCTTGGTGCTCTCTAGGGAAGTCACCGACCGTTTCTTGTCACTCTTGGGATCTGATAGTTTCCATGGCGTCTGAGTAAACTTGTGTGAGCCTCACGGCTGCAGGCACAGGTCCTGTCATCTATTAGATTACATTGTTGGAAAACCTGCCATAACTTTACACACACGAGGCTTACAATGTCCAGAGCCGGGAATGTCAGGCATGCCGTGAATTATTCCCCAGACTGCCACACGCTGTAATCACCAGGATCTAGATCTGTCCGGATATTATAACCTTATTACAAGGCGATAGATGGGCCAAGAGCAACGGAAACTTCAGCTTCACAGGATACAAGAGGAAACTTCATCCGTGAAAGTTATGATTTATGTTACGTTGATCTTGTCTACTTTTCTAAGTGGTGGGATTAGGGCTGGATTAGGGATAGATTAAGGCTGAATTAGGATGGATAATCTAGAATACTGAGATACATGATTTATGTCTCCCCTGCATTATCTACATACAAATCACCAATGATCCTTATCCATGTCTCTTGGACTCCCTCCTATCGCAGGAAGTCACATGACGTCCAAATGAATGCAATATTCTGTAATTTGTTTAACAAGGCCTCATCTGGGTAATGACAATGTGCTCTGCCGTCAACTATCTGATACGTTTTAGATTTCCATAGCAATAGATAATTGTCCTGTTATTGTTCTTGCAGCACAGATGTAGCCTGGTTGATCCAGAATTTGTAATGCTCTATAATGGTCTGTAAGTCTGTGCCTCCGCCATTGTGAATACAATGCAAGATTGGCAGTAACTACTGACACCTGCACAGGCATGGACATTGTCAATGGTGTTACATTATATACATTATATCACTAGACTGGCAATATATAAACCATTTAGGCTATATTCACACTGCCGTTGCCCGCCCTTACCGTACCGTAGCGGGCAACGGCAGTGCATGGGGAGAGGAGGAGGAGGTGAGCGCAGCTCACCCCCGCCCCTCTCCATAGGGATGTATGGCGCACGGCGCCGTATTATGGGTAAAGATAGGACAAGTCACACTGCTCATTCACACTGACGTATGGGGGACGTATATACGGCCACTTATATACGGCCGATATACGTCCCCCATAGACGGCAATGGGCGCACGGCGCCCTACGGGAGCGGTAGGGTGCGGCACCGTACCACTCCGTACCCTGGAAAAAGATAGGACATGTCCTATCTTTGTCCGTAGTACGGCGCCGTGCGCCATAACTTCCTGTGGAGAGGGGCGGGGGTGAGCTGCGCTCACCTCCTCCTCCTCTCCCCGTGCGCTGCCGTTGCCCGCTATGGTATGGTACAAGCGGGCAACGGCAGTGTGAATGTAGCCTAAGTCTGTAGAAACAGCGTTGGGCTGGGATACCTTGGACCCACCAGATAAAATTAACCTGGGGCCCCATCCTCTATTAACCTCAAGGAGGTTGACCCCAGATGCCTTCAAAGTAGCTAGTCTGGGGTTCAGTATTGGCTTAGAGCTTGGGTACATTCAAGGATGTTCGTGGGGGAGTCTAACACAGAATGAAAAACAAAGTTACAGCCCCAATAATCAAGGAGATAATGTCAAAAAGTGATGTAGCTCTGGGTTAGCCTGTCCAAAGTTAGCTCCAAAGTTCCAAAAGACATTTCTTTAGTTCAGGACAATCATAAAATCTATTTAAAGAGATTTTCTCCCCAAACAAGTATCCACAGGATAGGGCCTAACTTGCTTATTGGTGGATGTCTTAGTGGTAAGACCCCCACAGATCACAAGAACCCCCCGTTCTTGTGATCTGTGGTGGTCTTTTAACTGATACCTCCACCAATAAGCAAGTTAGGCCCCCGTCCGATGGGGTCCCAGGTACCTCTGGACCCATTGTTGCTCCCTGAGATGAATGGAGCAGATACTACCGTAATACCTCATCCCCAACAATTTCTCTTAGTTTCAGTCAGTATCTGATACACTTCTACAAAGTTGACCTAAAAATAACTAAATTGTTTCGAGTAAGAGTGGATGCATCATGTTCTGCCTACATCAAGTGTAAAAGAGGCATGACATGGCCCTATGGGCCAACACCAGGACCATCATGGATCAGAGCGTTCGAGAGGATCCAATACTGAAGATGAAACCAATGGTGGTGAGGTCATCATGGAGATTGAACAAGACCTTGCCATTGGTCATGCTCAGTCACTGTAGACATGAAGTGTCCCATCTGGTCTGTAACAAAAATAACCATAAGATACATTTTTATTTTTATTTTCTGGAAATTAGGAAGAAAAGTTTCAAGATCATTCGATCCCAATCTTTATCTCTTCAAATGCCACCTGTTGACTGGATGGCCCCGTCCACCATAAGTCCAATTCCATCTCCAGTATCCCCAGTCCAGCCGCCTCTACCCGTTCTACGAGGGCCGACCCAGACTGTAAAAGTGCCGTATGATGTTCCAGAATTCCAGAGAGTCACCATAAGTGGAGATTACTGTGCTGGGGTAAGGACATTGCTCAAATTAAAATTGTACATTGTTTTGGCTAGGATTTGCTTGTGAGTAGAGTAGATCTTTAGATAGATCTTGACTGGAAACTTATTTTGAGACTGATATGCCACCCAGACCCGGCTTTCCATAGTACAAGCCGATAAATATCTGCAGGACCCTTCTTATAACAGTTTCCCCTTCAGGGTCATCTTGGAATGCAAAGCCTTGATCTCTACCCCAATATTCACCATTGGTGAACAGAAATGATTGTATGTTGATCTTCTGGCAATTGGTGGGTCCAGATGACTTTTATCTAATATGTATGGGCAGCTTTAGTATAAGACCTGATCGATTCAAGAGTTAGATGAGAAATTTGCCAAGAGTTTGGTGGTCAAAGAACTGATTGGGTGAGGACCGAGGAGTTTCTTGAAAAAGTACTTAGTTTGGTGGCAGGTTCCTAATGTAAAGGCCAAGGAGTTGCATGGATGAAGAAGATTTGCTTGACTGGATGGACTGTTAATTGGCTGACAATTTGGTAAGCTAGTTAAGTATTTACTTGAATGAAGAGTTAATGGTTGGCTAGATACTTGGTTAAAGACTATATTGTGTATAGAGTTGGCTATTTGGCTTGATGTTGGATAAAGATTGGGTTGAGGGAAAATATTGGTTTGATGGTTGGATGCTTAGTTGGTGGAGTAAAGAGATGATTGTATGATTTGATGACTGGATGACTTGTTGGTTGAGTGAAGAGCTGACTGTATGGTTTGATGGGTGTACGAAGAGTTGTTTAAGTGAAGAGTTGATTGCTTGGCATAATGTTTGGATGAATAGATGGTTGAATGAAGAGCTGATTGTCTTGATGGTTGGTTGAGTTCAAAGCTGATTGGCCAAATGGGAGGATGACAAGGTGGTTAAGTGAAGAGTTGATTTTTATGGCTCAATGGTTAAGGCAATAGTTGGTTGACTATACAGTTGCTCATTCAGCTTGATGGTTAAAGGAAGAGTTTGTTGATTGAAGAGTTTATTGGCTTATTGGTTGGATGAAGTATTGGTTGAGTGAAAAGTAGATAGTTTGGCTTGATGGTTGGTGGAAGAGTAAGTTGAGTGAAGAGTTTATTGGCTTACTGGTTGGATGAAGTATTGGTTGAGTGAAAAGTTAATATTTCGGCTTGATGGTTGGTGGAAGAGTAGGTTGAGTGAAGAGTTGATTGTTCAGCTTGATGGTTGGATGAAGAGTTGCTTGAGTCTTAATGGTTGGATGAAGTATTGGTTGAGTGAAGAGTTGATAGTTCGGCTTGATGGTTGGTGGAAGAGTAGGTTGAGTGAAGAGTTGATTGTTCAGCTTGATGGTTGGATGAATAGTCGGTTGAGAGAAGAGTTGATAATTCGGCTTGATAATTGGATTTAGAGTTGGTAGATTTTTTGTTTAGCTTAGTGGTTGGATGAAGAGTTGGTTGGTAAAGTTTTGGTTGCTTGGTTAGTTGGTTGAAGAAATTAGTTATGTTGACTACTTTGTTTTTGGATGAGTGAAACAATGGCTGCTTGGTTGGTCTTCCCAATCTGGCTGATGACCATCTATAGATAGCAATGTATAATTCCTGTGTGTAAATTGTAGCCACAGATTTTAGCCTGAGTGTCATGACTGATGCATGAGCCCTTATGTCTACTTTGGATCGAAATCTATCAACCTTAATAAAATGCTCCTCATAAAACCTCTTCTTCACCATCAGGTCACGGTTGATGATTATGAACAAGCTGCCAATGGACTTGCCAAAGCTCTTCTGATAAGGGAGAAATACTCCCGGCTGGCGTATCACCGCTTCCCCAGGACCACTGCTCAGTACCTGTGCACCATGAATGATGAAAGCTGGAAGATGGAGGATGAGGTGTTTCCAGGTATGAGGAGGTTCACATGAAAGTGAGTTTTTCAGGTCCAAAAGCAGTAAAAATGTCCCTACAATTGGTCATTTTACAGAAAATAAGCTTCTGGGTGCACTAGTGGGCGGGGGTCATGTGCACTAGTGGGCGGGGGTCATGTGCACTAGTGGGCGGGGGTCATGTGCACTAGTGGGCGGGGGTCATGTGCACTAGTGGGTGGGGTCGTGCGCACTAGTGGGTGGGGGTCGTGCGCACTAGTGGGTGTGTCATGTGTACTAGTGGGTGTGGTCATGTATACTACTGGGCGGGGTCATGTATACTAGTGCACTTGTTTTCTTTTTCTACAGCCTTTCCCCCAGTGCACCCAGAAACTCAATTTAGACTATGATTGATCTATGATCAAACCTCCATATTTGGGAATTTTTATATGCACAAGATGGAAATATCATTATAATTATGACTTCTCTTGTTTCTTCATTCTTATTTTAAAGTCTTTAACCCTCCCCCTGGTGATGAGGATCTTTACAATTTAGAAAATGTTCCAGCAAACCTCCATTATATTGTGCAGATGAGAGGAGGGATCCCCCATGTCTACGACAACAAGGAGAGGGCAGAAGCCAATGAGCCCAGGAGCTTGCCATATCCCGACCTCGAGACCTACACACTGGACCTCAGTCACATCTTGGCTCTTATCGCTGACGGCCCAACGTAAGTAATCAACTGCTATATGCAGTAGTGGATTATAATACAGGTGGATTGGTCTGTAGCCTAAGGTCCATGCCTTCTAGGGGGCCCATGGCCGCCCAAACCACCCACCAAATATTTAATATTATCCCTGTACTGTGACATCACTGTGTGTATTATCCCCTGTACTGTGACATCACTGTGTGTATTATCCCCTGTACTGTGGCATCACAGTGTGTATTATCCCTGTACTGTGACATCACTGTGTGTATCATCCCCTGTACTGTGACATCACTGTGTGTATTATCCCTTTTACTGTGACATCACTGTGTATATTATCCCTGTACTGTGACATCACTGTGTGTATTATCCCCTGTACTGTGACATCACTGTGTGTATTATCCCTGTACTGTGGCATCACAGTGTGTATTATCCCCGTACTGTGATATCACTGTGTGTATTATCCCCTGTACTGTGACATCACTGTGTGTATTATCCCTGTACTGTGGCATCACAGTGTGTATTATCCCCGTACTGTGACATCACTGTGTGTATTATCCCCTGTACTGTGACATCACTGTGTGTATTATCCCCTGTACTGTGACATCACTGTGTGTATTATCCCCTGTACTGTGACATCACTGTGCGTATTATCCCCTGTACTGTGACATCACTGTGTGTATTATCCCCTGTACTGTGGCATCACTGTGTGTATTATCCCTGTACTGTGACATCACTGTGTGTATTATCCCCTGTACTGTGACATCACTGTGTGTATTATCCCTGTACTGTGACATCACTGTGTGTATTATCCCCTGTACTGTGACATCACTGTGTGTATTATCCCTGTACTGTGACATCACTGTGTGTATTATCCCTGTACTGTGACATCACTGTGTGTATTATCCCTGTACTGTGACATCACTGTGTGTAGTATCTATGTACTGTGACATCACTGTGTGTATTATCCCTGTACTGTGACATCACTGTGTGTATTATCCCTGTACTGTGACATCATTGTGTGTATTATCCCTGTACTGTGACATCACTGTGTGTATTATCCCCTGTACTGTGACATCACTGTGTGTATTATCCCTGTACTGTGGCATCACAGTGTGTATTATCCCTGTACTGTGACATCACTGTGTGTATTGTCCCCTGTACTGTGACATCACTGTGTGTATTATCCCTGTACTGTGACATCACTGTGTGTATTATCCCCTGTACTGTGACATCACTGTGTGTATTATCCCTGTACTGTGGCATCACAGTGTGTATTATCCCTGTACTGTGACATCACTGTGTGTATTATCCCCTGTACTGTGACATCACTGTGTGTATTATCCCTTTTACTGTGACATCACGGTGTGTATTATCCCCGTACTGTGACATCACTGTGTGTATTATCCCTGTACTGTGACATCACTGTGTGTATTATCCCCTGTACTGTGACATCACTGTGTGTATTATCCCCTGTACTGTGACATCACTGTGTGTATTATCCCTTGTACTGTGACATCACTGTGTGTATTATCACTGTACTGTGACATCACTGTGTGTATTATCCCCTGTACTGTGACATCACTGTGTGTATTATCTCTGTACTGTGACATCACTGTGTGTATTATCCCTGTACTGTGACATCACTGTGTGTATTATCCCTGTACTGTGACATCACTGTGTGTATTATCCCTGTACTGTGACATCACTGTGTGTATTATCCCTGTACTGTGACATCACTGTGTGTATCATCCCTGTACTGTGACATCACTGTGTGTATTATCCCTGTACTGTGACATCACTGTGTGTATTATCCCTGTACTGTGACATCACTGTGTGTATTATCTCTGTACTGTGACATCACTGTGTGTATTATCCCTGTACTGTGACATCACTGTGTGTATTACCCCTGTACTGTGACATCACTGTATTACCCCTGTACTGTGACATCACTGTGTGTATTATCCCCTGCACTGTGACATCACTGTGTGTATTATCCCTGTACTTTTTGGCCCTGGTGTCTGCAGTGCAGGGATTTGGGGGAGGGTATGTTTATATGTGGTTTTAGTTGTTTAGTTTAGTTACATAGAAGGGACATGAGAGAAGTTGGCAGATCCTCCTGTAACTTGACATCAGGAGGGCAGAGCCTGGGAGTCACCAGCACAAGACTCCATGACACATTCAGCTTCTTTCCTAGTTTAATGGTTTCGTGAACAGGTTCATCTGGTTCTGCCTGGAAAAGTTTGGATCTGCCCAGGAGAGAGATTAATCTCCAGCCGGTGATGAGTCCCTGTTACATACCACAGGCTTGTAAGGGAACAGGAGTCACATAATAACTCTCATTCCTGAGACTATTGTAAGATCATTAAGCTTTATTATCCCCAGGAAAAGTGATGATTGTATCTAATCAAGCAGAGCTGCAGTGTAAAGCATGAGGGAGAGGTCTGCAGTATAAAGCATGGGGGAGAGGGCTGCAGTGTAAAGCATGGGGGAGAGGGCTACAGTATAAAGCATGGGGGAGAGGGCTACAGTATAAAGCATGGGGGAGAGGGCTGCAGTGTAAAGCATGAGGGAGAGGGCTGCAGTATAAAGCATGGGGGAGAGGGCTACAGTATAAAGCATGGGGGAGAGGGCTGCAGTGTAAAGCATGGGGGAGAGAGCTGCAATGTAAAGCATGGGGGAGAGGGCTGCAGTGTAAAGCATGGGGGAGAGGGCTGCAGTGTAAAGCATGGGGGAAAGGGCTGCACTGTAAAGCATGGGGGAGATGGCTGCAGTGTAAAGCATGGGGGAGAGGGCTGCTGTATAAAGCTTGGGGGAAAGGGCTGCACTGTAAAGCATGGGGGAGAGGGCTGCAGTGTAAAGCATGGGGGAGAGGGCTGCAGTATAAAGCACGGGGGAGAGGGCTGCAGTATAATGCACGGGGGAGAGGGCTGCAGTATAAAGCACAGGGGAGAGGGCTGCAGTGTAAAGCATGGGGGAGAGGTCTGCAGTATAAAGCATGGGGAAGGGAGAGGGCTGCAGTATAAAGCATGGGGAAGGGAGATGGCTGCAGTATAAAGCATGGGGAAGGGAGATGGCTGCAGTATAAAGCATGGGGAAGGGAGATGGCTGCAGTATAAAGCATGGGGAAGGGAGAGGGCTGCAGTATAAAGCATGGGGAAGGGAGAGGGCTGCAGTATAAAGCATTGAGGAGGGAGAGGGCTGCAGTATAAAGCATGGGAAAGGGAGAGGGCTGCAGTATAAAGCATTGAGGAGGGAGAGGGCTGCAGTATAAAGCATGGGGAAGGGAGAGGGCTGCAGTATAATGCATGGGGGAGAGGTCTGCAGTGTAAAGCATGGGGGAGAGGTCTGCAGTGTAAAGCATGGGGGAGATGTCTGCAGTGTAAAGCATGGGGGAGAGGTCTGCAGTGTAAAGCATGGAGGAGGGAGAGGGCTGCAGCCTTAGGATCTGTAGAGATAGTAGGTAGGTTGTAAACTACCTAAGACTATGGCAATAAACAATGTAGTCACTTATTGTTGTGACTTTATAGAGCAGAGCTGCAGTGTTAAGCATGGGGGAGAGGGCAGCAGTCTAAGACTCTGGTTAGATAGTAGGTGTATAGTAGTAATGTCACTTCAATACGTGACATTACATAATTACCATGAATGAGGATGAGCTGCAGTACCAGGAACAGCCACTAGACAGTATACGGCACTGTGCTTGGTAAGAAGTACAATATCCATAGCGGTCTTCCTGCTGATTAGCTGGACCACCTCCACTGATCAAACATTGGCGGCCGACCCCAAGGATTGGAGATCAATAGAAAAAAAAATTGGGAATGCCCCTTTAAGATTTCAATAGACAATGATCGAGCAGTGGGTGACACAGAGCACTTAAAGAGGCCAGGCATGAAAGAGTTAACGCTATATGATCCATGAAGGTCACTTGTTGTTATTGCAACATAGGGATGAAATTACAGTCGGGATAGCGAAGGGTCTGATGTGGTGACAGATATAGATGGAGGGCGGGGGGCCACCACCAGTGGACATAGCTGTGATGTCATCTTCATGGTCATCTGCCAGATCTGTGCTACAAAAATAAGAAAATAAATCCTCCTTATCTTTACACTTGGGGTTTTTTCCCACAGAAAAACCTACTGTCACCGCCGGCTCAACTTTCTGGGATCCAAGTTCAACCTCCACGAGATGCTGAACGAGATGTCCGAGCTGAAGGAGCTGAAGAGCGTCCCCCACCGTGACTTCTACAACGTCAGGAAGGTAGACACATAGGCACGGAAGACCTGCTCTAAGGTGTCCTGGCTCTTTCTTGTAAGGGTCACTAAGTTTTTGTTGAGCAGATTCCCCGGTGACGGACTCGATCACTGCCAAGGGGGACCACGGGGTGACTGAGACGTCATCGAGGCCGGTGGACGCCCGTGTAATGCATGGACACCAGATATCGTGAGCTGTTCTGTGCAGTGACTCTTCCTTCTGGCTGATAGAAGGGGGGTTCCTGATTAAAAGGAACCCCCAATTTCATCATTATGTCCATAAGCTCTAACAGGTTGTCCATAGTGTCTTTGCACATCACGTCTACAAGATCCGCTCTCCTCTATGTCTTCTCTTAGCAAGAGGAGGATCACATCTTGGAACATGATAAATTCATCTTCCTCTTGTTCATCAAAAGACTGCATGAAGCTAGTTGACATTTTGTTGGTTGGATGGTCTTTACATAGATTAAACTTTTTGGTTTTGGAGGTTCTTGATATTTTCTTGAGAGCATTTTGATAGGATAACATTTCATTTGGGTTGGTGTGTGGTGCCACATTCAAATGAGAGAAAAGTTGGCTAAACTGGTGGATTTTGGTGAGACGTGACAATTATTTAATGTATATGGAGATCTACCTAGAGATGTGTATGGAGATCTACCTAGAGATGTGTATGGAGATCTACCTAGAGATGTGTATGGAGATCTACCTAGAGATGTCTATGGAGATCTACCTAGAGATGTGTATGGAGATCTACCTAGAGATGTCTATGGAGACCTACCTAGAGATGTGTATGGAGATCTACCTAGAGATGTGTATGGAGATCTACCTAGAGATGTGTATGGAGATCTACCTAGAGATGTGTATGGAGATCTACCTAGAGATGTGTATGGAGATCTACCTAGAGATGTGTGTGGAGATCTACCTAGAGATGTGTATGGAGATCTACCTAGAGATGTGTATGGAGATCTACCTAGAGATGTGTATGGAGATCTACCTAGCGATGTGTATGGAGATCTACCTAGAGATGTGTATGGAGATCTACCTAGAGATGTGTATGGAGATCTACCTAGAGACGTGTATGGAGATCTACCTAGAGATGTGTATGGAGATCTACCTAGAGATGACTGTGGAGATCTACCTAGATATGTCTATGGAGATCTACCTAGAGATGTCTATGGAGATCTACCTAGAGATGTCTATGGAGATCTACCTAGAGATGTCTATGGAGATCTACCTAGAGATGTGTGTGGAGATCTACCTAGAGATGTCTATGGAGATCTACCTAGAGATGTGTGTGGAGATCTACCTAGATATGTCTATGGAGATCTACCTAGAGATGTCTATGGAGATCTACCTAGAGATGTGTATGGAGATCTACCTAGAGATGTGTGTGGAGATCTACCTAGAGATGTGTATGGAGATCTACCTAGAGATGTGTATGGAGATCTACCTAGAGATGTGTATGGAGATCTACCTAGAGATGTGTATGGAGATCTACCTAGAGATGTGTGTGGAGATCTACCTAGAGATGTGTGTGGAGATCTACCTAGAGATGTGTGTGGAGATCTACCTAGAGATGTGTATGGAGATCTACCTAGAGATGTGTGTGGAGATCTACCTAGAGATGTGTATGGAGATCTACCTAGAGATGTGTATGGAGATCTACCTAGAGATGTGTGTGGAGATCTACCTAGAGATGTGTATGGAGATCTACCTAGAGATGTGTATGGAGATCTACCTAGAGATGACTGTGGAGATCTACCTAGATATGTCTATGGAGATCTACCTAGAGATGTCTATGGAGATCTACCTAGAGATGTGTATGGAGATCTACCTAGAGATGTGTGTGGAGATCTACCTAGAGATGTCTATGGAGATCTACCTAGAGATGTGTGTGGAGATCTACCTAGAGATGACTGTGGAGATCTACCTAGATATGTCTATGGAGATCTACCTAGAGATGTCTATGGAGATCTACCTAGAGATGTGTATGGAGATCTACCTAGAGATGTGTATGGAGATCTACCTAGAGATGTGTATGGAGATCTACCTAGAGATGTGTATGGAGATCTACCTAGAGATGTGTGTGGAGATCTACCTAGAGATGTGTATGGAGATCTACCTAGAGATGTGTATGGAGATCTACCTAGAGATGTGTATGGAGATCTACCTAGAGATGTGTATGGAGATCTACCTAGAGATGTGTGTGGAGATCTACCTAGAGATGTGTGTGGAGATCTACCTAGAGATGTGTGTGGAGATCTACCTAGAGATGTGTATGGAGATCTACCTAGAGATGTGTGTGGAGATCTACCTAGAGATGTGTGTGGAGATCTACCTAGAGATGTGTATGGAGATCTACCTAGAGATGTGTATGGAGATCTACCTAGAGATGTGTGTGGAGATCTACCTAGAGATGTCTATGGAGATCTACCTAGAGATGTGTGTGGAGATCTACCTAGAGATGTGTGTGGAGATCTACCTAGAGATGTGTGTGGAGATCTACCTAGAGATGTGTATGGAGACCTACCTAGAGATGTCTATGGAGACCTACCTAGAGATGTCTATGGAGATCTACCTAGAGATGTGTATGGAGATCTACCTAGAGATGTGTATGGAGATCTACCTAGAGATGTGTATGGAGATCTACCTAGAGATGTGTATGGAGATCTACCTAGAGATGTGTATGGAGATCTACCTAGAGATGTGTATGGAGATCTACCTAGAGATGTGTATGGAGATCTACCTAGAGATGTGTATGGAGATCTACCTAGAGATGTGTATGGAGATCTACCTAGAGATGTGTATGGAGATCTACCTAGAGATGTGTATGGAGATCTACCTAGAGATGTCTGTGGAGATCTACCTAGAGATGTCTGTGGAGATCTACCTAGAGATGTCTGTGGAGATCTACCTAGAGATGTCTGTGGAGATCTACCTAGAGAGTCCTCTAAATTAATAATTTGGCTTGATGGACATTGATTGGAGATACTGGTTTAGTTGGATGGTCACCAGATGGATGAAGAAGTCTAAAGTTGGAGGTCATTGATATTTTATTGATGGTTTAGAACATCATACTTTTTGGGTTACCTTCAGTATTATGTTAAGATGGTCACTAGACCAGACTGGTAGTTTGGTTTGGTGGTCATTAGACAAGTCGTACAGTTTGGTTTGGCTTTGAGATGGTTATTAGATTGGTGAGGTAGTTGCTTTGAGTTGACACTTTGTCAAGGTGGTCATCAGTTTGCTTTGGGTAGTCTTTGTATTTGGTTAAGATGGTCATCAGAGTGGTCAGGTGGTTCGGTTGGATGGTTAATGGACGATATTTCAGATAAGTCATACAGTTGGGTTTCGGGTGGTTTTTGGTACTTTGTTAGCCCGGTCAGGTGGTTCAGTTGGGTGATCCCTGACGCTGTAGACCTGATTATTAGGTAAGTCCTACAAATTGTTTGGAAGATAGTTGACACTTTGTTGGTCGTTTGATAAGTCCTTCATGTTAGCTGGGTGGTCATTGATAAGTATCAATCATACATTTTGGTGAAATTCATACTTTGTTGCTCTGGTTGCTAGATATGTTCTAGTTTTGGGTACTTTGTTGTGATGGTCAGTAGAAAAGTCCTACATCTTGTCATTGATACTAGTCATTGATACTTTGTTCTGATGGTGGAGTGAAAAGTCCTACAGTTTAGTTGGGTGTCTATATTAGTCATTGGGTTCATTATACAATTAGGTTGGATGGTGATTGATACTTTGTTATGATTGTTAGTAGAATAGTCTTAAAGGGTAGGTCACATGACCTCATCTGGGGGTATCTAAGGATCTTACACTCTGGGTGGTGTGGCTATTAATCACTTGAGATGATCATGGGTGCAGTCACTGAAGGAGCTTTGTACTTTGCATGGTAGGTCCATGGATGACTGAACCTTCTGCTGATTCTTGCTTGAGTCATTTGCTTCTGATGGACGCTCATAAGATGAAGAGGACAACTGATCATCAGGTTTTCTGTGTTTAGGTGGACACTCACATTCATGCTGCAGCCTGTATGAACCAGAAACATTTGCTCCGCTTCATCAAACACACGTACCGGACAGAACCAGACAGGGTGGTGGCCGAGAAGAATGGAAAGAAGATGACTCTGAAGGAACTATTCGAGAGTCTCCACATGGATCCCTATGACCTGACTGTAGACTCCCTAGATGTTCATGCGGTAAGAAAGAAGGAGGCAGCATGTTATAGAGCAGAAGAAGCTGAGCATATTATACATAGTGTCCTATCTGCAGGCAGCATGTTATAGAGCAGGATGAGCTGAGCAGATTGTACATAGTCTCCTATCTGCAGGCAGCATGTTATAGAGCAGGAGGAGCTGAGCAGATTGTACATAGTGTCCTATCTGCAGGCAGCATGTTATAGAGCAGCAGGCGCTGAGCAGATTGTACATAGTGTCCTATCTGCAAGCAGCATGTTATAGAGCAGGAGGAGCTGAGCAGATTGTACATAGTGTCCTATCTGCAGGCAGCACATTAAAGAGCATGAGGAGCTAAGCAGATTGTACATAGTGTCCTATCTGCAGGCAGTATATTAAAGAGCACGAGGAGCTGAGCAGATTGTACATAGTGTCCTATCTGCTGGCAGCATGTTATAGAGCAGGAGGAGCTGAGCAGATTGTACATAGTCTCCTATCTGCAGGCAGCATGTTATAGAGCAGGAGGAGCTGAGCAGATTGTACATAGTGTCCTATCTGCAGGCAGCATGTTATAGAGCAGCAGGCGCTGAGCAGATTGTACATAGTGTCCTATCTGCAAGCAGCATGTTATAGAGCAGGAGGAGCTGAGCAGATTGTACATAGTGTCCTATCTGCAGGCAGCACATTAAAGAGCATGAGGAGCTAAGCAGATTGTACATAGTGTCCTATCTGCAGGCAGTATATTAAAGAGCATGAGGAGCTGAGCAGATTGTACAGAGTGTCCTATCTGCTGGCAGCATGTTATAGAGCAGGAGGAGCTAAGCAGATTTTACATAGTGTCCTATTTGCAGGCAGCATGTTATAGAGCAGGAGGAGCTGAGCAGATTGTACATAGTTTCCTATCTGCAGGCAGCATGTTATAGAGCAGGAGGAGCTGAGCAGATTGTATATAATGTCCTATCTGCAGGCAGCATGTTATTGAGCAGAAGGAGCAGATTGCACATAGTGTTCTATCTGCATTGCCATTTTGTGCTTTTATATGGACTTAATTTTTTCCCATGGAAAATCCCTATAAAACAACTTGGAAAAGACTGCAATAAAATGTTGTGGTTTTACAAGCCGCCTCCCCCGTAATAGCAGCGCCATTATTATAGAGCTCTTATAGCGATAATCTGCTTGGAATCTCTTCCTTATTGTATCTGTCTCTGGGAAACTTGGGTGATTCCCCCAATAACTTGTACTGCAGCTCCCATAGAGGTCCTTATAGACCCATAGAGGTCCTTATAGACCCATAGAGGTCCTTATAGATCTTCCTATAGACTTACATGCTACATAGAATTTTCCATTGAAGTTCTTCTCTATATATATAAAATATTGTGGATTTCAGGATTTTTGGGGCAGATTGTTGTTTAATCTTAATGTTTCACTGCAGGGACGACAAACTTTTCACCGATTTGATAAGTTCAACGCCAAATACAACCCTGTGGGAGCGAGCGAGCTCCGAGACCTGTACCTGAAGACGGAGAATTACATAGACGGGGAATACTTTGCCCGCATTATCAAGGTAGAGACATACGAAATCCTGTTTGTGTGGCGCCACCCCTGTGCTCAGGTTGTGTGTGGTATTGCAGTGTGATTGATTGATGTCCTTATTAACTATGCGCCCCCTATCTGTGTGTCCAGGAAGTGGCTGGAGAGCTGGAGGATAGTAAGTACCAGTACACGGAGCCGCGGTTATCCATCTACGGACGCTCCAGCGAGGAGTGGGACATCTTGGCCAAGTGGTTCATCAAGCACAAGGTCTACTCCCCCAACATGCGCTGGATGATTCAGGTTCCTCGGATCTTGTAAGTCAAATATGGATCCATAAAAAACCCCAATTATCTACAGTCTTGTTGAATAAATCATTTTTATTCTCTAGTTACCACCAAAGCTGCATCTAATACTCTGCTGTTTTTCAATACTAAGCATTCTGGTAGTTCTGGTGCATGAGCTCATTATTATGAGCAAACAGTAGGAGTTTTGCTTGAGCTTTGGTTGTGACTAGAGTCCACTACATGATGTTGAACCTGAACACTCTTAATACTCCAGTTACACCCAAAGCTGTATTTAATATTTTTCTGCAGTACATATTGAGAGCCCCAACTGGTATTAGTTAAGCTAAGTATTACTTAAGCTTTGAATGTGACTAGAGTATAAGACATGATGATGACCCAAGGTCAGTGCAAGACAAAGTGAAGTTTCCTAGTTTTAATAATATATTGGGCCCCTAGGGGTCGCTGTGCTCCATGTCCAATATTTCCAACAAATGGGTGAATGCAAAAGGAAATCCCCTTTAAACTATCATGAGATGTTGCTCCGGATCCTGGGATCTCCGATCACACCGCAACCTTTCCAGTTACATGCCGGGTGTAATTGCACATTCTGCTTCCTGTGGTCGGGAAACTTGATGCAATTTCAATAAAATTAAATCTCTCAGGACCATTAACACTGGAATGGAGGGATCCGCAGACACAAGTCCATTATCGCTGGTGCCGTCCCGAGCCGTGTCCGGCCCACTTATACATTATTCACATATTATATTCATTCTTGTTATATTATTCACATCGCTTGATTTTTCAAGTGAACTTATATTCAACATGTATGTAGATAATAATGGCACTGCTGCCCCCTGGTGGTGAGGACTTGGTATTGCATAAAGCCCCTTACATAATCATATCGTGTGATGGCTGCATGTCCATGGTCATCTCAAACAACATACTATACAGGATAGGAGTAGTAGTACTGTGCTGTGTCCATATATACAGGATAGGAGTAGTAGTACTGTGCTGTGTCCATATATACAGGATAGGAGTAGTAGTACTGTGCTGTGTCTATATATACAGGATAGGAGTAGTACTACTGAGCCGTGCCCATATATACAGGATAGGAGTAGTAGTACTGTGCTGTGCCCATATATACAGGATAGGAGTAGTAGTACTGTGCTGTGTCCATATATATGGGATAGGAGTAGTAGTACTGTGCTGTGTCCATATATACAGGATAGGAGTAGTAGTACTGTGCTGTGTCTATATATACAGGATAGCAGTAGTAGTACTGAGCCGTGCCCATATATACAGGATAGGAGTAGTAGTACTGTGCTGAGCCCATATATACAGGATAGGAGTAGTAGTACTGTGCTGTGTCTATATATACAGGATAGGAGTAGTAGTACTGAGCTGTGCCCATATATACAGGATAGGAGTAGTAGTACTGTGCTGTGCCCATATATACAGGATAGGAGTAGTAGTACTGTGCTGTGTCTATATATGCAGGATAGGAGTAGTAGTACTGTGTTGTTCCCATATATACAGGATAGGAGTAGTAGTACTGTGCTGTGCCCATATATACAGGATAGGAGTAGTAGTACTGTGGTGTGCCCATATATACAGGATAGGAGTAGTAGTACTGTGCTGTGCCCATATATACAGGATAAGAGCAGTAGTGCTGTGCTGTGCTCATATATACAGGATAGGAGTAGTAGTACTGTGCTGTGCCCATATATACAGGATAGGAGTAGTAGTACTGTGCTGTTCCTATATATATACAGGATAGGAGTAGTAGTACTGTGCTGTGCCCTTATATACAGGATAGGAGTAGTAGTACTGTGCTGTGCCCATATATACTGGATAGGAGTAGTAGTACTGTGCTGTGCCCATATATACAGGATAGGAGTAGTAGTACTGTGCTGTGCCCATATATACAGGATAAGAGCAGTAGTGCTGTGCTGTGCTCATATATACAGGATAGGAGTAGTAGTACTGTGCTGTGCCCATATATACAGGATAGGAGTAGTAGTACTGTGCTGTTCCTATATATATACAGGATAGGAGTAGTAGTACTGTGCTGTGCCCTTATATACAGGATAGGAGTAGTAGTACTGTGCTGTGCCCATATATACTGGATAGGAGTAGTAGTACTGTGCTGTGCCCATATATACAGGATAGGAGTAGTAGTACTGTGCTGTGCCCATATATACTGGATAGGAGTACTAGTACTGTGCTGTGTCTATATATACAGGATAGGAGTAGAAGTACTGTGCGGTGCCCATATATACAGGATAGTGGTAGTAGTACTGTGCGGTGCCCATATATACAGGATAGGAGTAGTAGTACTGTGCGGTGCCCATATATACAGGATAGGAGTAGTAGTACTGTGCTGTGCTCATATATACAGGATAGGAGTAGTAGTACTGTGCGGTGCCCATATATACAGGATAGGAGTATATGATAATGACGCAATGGTTTCTTCTCTTTCAGTGACATCTTTAGATCCAAGAAAATCCTCCCAGATTTTGGCAAAATGTTAGAAAATATTTTCATGCCTCTCTTTGAGGCGACCATTAACCCTTCAGATCATAAGGAGCTCTACCTCTTCCTCAACTATGTAAGTATGGGGGTGGGGGCGCCCCCTGGTGGTGATCTATGGGTATTGCTGTAGTAAGTGATGTATTGGTGTCTGGGATGATCAGGCTTCTTCCTCCAGGTCACCGGCTTCGACAGCGTGGACGACGAGTCCAAACACAACGACCACATGTTCTCCAACAAGAGTCCGACCCCCGACCAGTGGACTTTTGAGCAGAACCCCCCGTACAGCTACTACCTGTATTATATGTATGCCAACATCATGCTACTCAACAACCTGCGCAAGTGAGTGACCCCCACCCAGTATTGGGGTTCAGAGGCTTCCATTATGTTGTCATGATCACATATATAGAGAATTCCTTTAAATTTCAGCTTTTTGAATTCTGTAAACTGGAAGGTCCAAAAGTATGTGACCCCCTGTTTACTATAAGTGGGGACCCCAGTAGCTTTTCATATCTCAGAGCTGTATTGTTGGTCTTTCCAGGGGCCCTAAAAATGAGTGGGGCCCCAGGTATTGAGTATGTCCTGAGTGTGAATATCCAGCACGGATCGCTTCCCGTTTCTGTGTTACAGGGAGCGGGGGATGAGCACCTTCTTGTTCCGGCCGCACTGCGGAGAAGCGGGATCCATCACCCACCTGGTGTCCGCTTTTATCACCGGTGATAACATTTCTCATGGATTAAATCTCAAAAAGGTAAAAAGCCAAATCCCGGATCCAGGTTCATGGTCTGTGGGATGCTGGGAGTTGTAGTGCAGCTAAGGGTTCAGAAGGAAGTCTTACTTTGTGCTGCCTCTCTGTGTCGTGGTCAGATCAGGTTACTGCAGAGCATTTGATTGGCAGATAAGCTGCAGTAACCTGGGCTGACCACTACATAGAGAACGGCGCTATCCGCTTCCTGTTGCCATTCTCTGTTGCTGCTGATCTGAGAATATCCTTAGGGTGCTGGGTGCTATACCCCCACCAATCTGACATTGAGGACTTATCCGCATTAATATTTTTGGCCTGGGGGTTTGCTACAGTCAATAAATTGGAGCAGATTATATCTAAGTGTAAGTGATACATTTACCTGCATCGATACATTGTAGCAAACTCTCAGGACACGCGGATTGTCTGGATACTGCTGTATCAAACAACAAGGAATGATCAGGGTTTCTATATGTAATTAGTAATGCTCCTGTGCACTGACAGCAAGCAGTGGTATATGTAACCAGTAATGCTCCTGTATACTGACAGCAAGCAGTCTTATATGTAACCAGTAATGCTCCTGTATACTGACAGCAAGCATTACTATATGTAACCAGTAATGCTCCTGTATACTGACAGCAAGCAGTACTATATGTAACCAGTAATGCTCCTGTATACTGACAGCAAGCAGTACTATATGTAACCAGTAATGCGCCTGTATACTGACAGCAAGCAGTGTTATATGTAACCAGTAATGCTCCTGTATACTGTCAGCAAGCAGTGTTATATGTAACCAATAATGCTCCTGTATACTGTCAGCAAGCAGTGTTATATGTAACCAGTAATGCTCCTGTATACTGTCAGCAAGCAGTGCTATATGTAACCAGTAATGCTCCTGTATACTGACAGGAAGCAGTGGTATATGTAACCAGTAATGCTCCTGTATACTGACAGCAAGCAGTGTTATATATATATATCAGTAATGCTTCTGTATACTGACAGGAAGCAGTGATATATGTAACCAGTAATGCTCATGTATACTGACAGCAAGCAGTGTTATATATATATATATATATGTATATATATATATATATATATATATATATATATATATATATATATATCAGTAATGCTTCTGTATACTGACAGCAAGCAGTATTATTTGTAACCAGTAATGCTCATGTATACTAACAAGCAGATACACTCACCGGCCACTTTATTAGGTACACCATGCTAGTAACGGGTTGGACCCCCTTTTGCCTTCAGAACTGCCTCAATTCTTCGTGGCATAGATACAACAAGGTGCTGGAAGCTCCTCAGAGATTTGGGTCCATATTGACATGATGGCATCACACAGTTGCCGCAGATTTGTCGGCTGCACATCCATGATGCGAATCTCCCGTTCCACCACATCCCAATGATGCTCTATTGGATTGAGATCTGGTGACTGTGGAGGCCATTTGTGTCCAGTGACCTCATTGTCATGTTCAAGAAACCAGTCTGAGATGATTCCAGCTTTATGACATGGCGCATTATCCTGCTGAAAGTAGCCATCAGATGTTACAGGGTACATTGTGCTCATAAAGGGATGGACATGGTCAGCAACAATACTTAGGTAGGCTGTGGCGTTGTACCAAGGGGCCCAAAGAGTGCCAAGAAAATATTCCCCACACCATGACACCACCACCACCAGCCTGACCCGCTGATACAAGGCAGGATGGATCCATGACACCACCACCACCAGCCTGAGCCGCTGATACAAGGCAGGATGGATCCATGACACCACCACCACCAGCCTGACCCGCTGATACAAGGCAGGATGGATCCATGCTTTCATGTTGTTGACGCCAAATTCTGACCCTACCATCCGAATGTCGCAGCAGAAATCGAGACTCATCAGACCAGGCAACGTTTTTCCAATCTTCTACTGTCCAATTTCGATGAGCTTGTGCAAATTGTAGCCTCAGTTTCCTGTTCTTAGCTGAAAGGAGTGGCACCCGGTGTGGTCTTCTGCTGCTGTAGCCCATCTGCCTCAAAGTTGGACGTACTGTGCGTTCAGAGATGCTTTTCTGCCTACCTTGGTTGTAACGGGTGGCGATTTGAGTCACTGTTGCCTTTCTATCAGCTCGAACCAGTCTGCCCATTCTCCTCTGACCTCTGGCATCAACAAGGCATTTCCGCCCACAGAACTGCCACTCACTGGATATTTTTTCTTTTTCGGACCATTCTCTGTAAACCCTAGAGATGGTTGTGCGTGAAAATCCCAGTAGATCAGCAGTTTCTGAAATACTCAGACCAGCCCTTCTGGCACCAACAACCATGCCACGTTCAAAGGCCTCAAATCACCTTTCTTCCCCATACTGATGCTCGGTTTGAACTGCAGGAGATTGTCTTGACCATGTCTACATGCCTAAATGCACTGAGTTGCCGCCATGTGATTGGCTGATTAGAAATTAAGTGTTAATGCGCAGTTGGACAGGTGTACCTAATAAAGTGGCCGGTGAGTGTATATCAGTAATGCTTCTGTATACTGACAGCAAACAGTGCTATATGTAACTAATAATACTCATGTATACTGACAGCATGTAATCAGTAGTGCTCCTGTGCACTGACAGCAAGCAGTGCCAAATGTAATCAGTAATGCTCATGTATACTGACAGCAAGCAGATTTGGGAAGCAGTAACAGGAATGGAGGTGTAATGACTGCTCATATAACGAGCCCTCTCTGCCCCTGTAGAGCCCGGTCCTCCAGTACCTCTACTACCTGGCGCAGATTCCCATCGCTATGTCTCCGCTCAGCAACAACAGCTTGTTCCTAGAATATTCCAAGAATCCTCTGCGGGAATTCCTCCATAAGGGCCTGGTGGTGTCCCTGTCCACCGACGACCCCATGCAGTTCCACTACACCAAGGTGGGTGCACCAAAATCTCATATTAAAATCCTAGTAGTCCTTGTCTCCTGAAATCCTCTGTGGTGCTGTGGCCCTATCCCCCTCCTCACATCATTGATCTGTTTTCCAGGAAGCCCTGATGGAGGAATACGCCATCGCTGCGCAGGTCTGGAAGCTCAGCACGTGTGACCTGTGTGAGATCGCCAGGAACAGCGTCCTGCAGAGCGGCCTCTCAGACAAGGTCAGGGTCTTCTATAAGAAACAGAGGCCAACAGCCAGGGTCATGCTGGACCACCAGGGTCATGCTGGACCGCCAGGGTCATGCTGCACCACCAGGGTCATGCTGGATTATCAGGGTCATGCTGGACCACCAGGGTCATGCTGTACCACCAGGGTCATGCTGGACCACCAGGATCATTGCTGGACCACCAGGGTCATACTTGGCCACTAAAGCCATATTGGACCATCAGAGTTTTACTTGTCCATTAGGGTCATACTAGACCACTAGGGTTATACTTGTTGATCAGGGTTATACTAGGCCACCAATGTCCCTCTTAGCTACCAGGGTCATTCTGGGCCTTTGTGGTTATTTTGGGACACAAAAGTCATATTCGCCTACCAGGGTCAGATAGACTTCCCATGGTGGTCATACTAGGCCTCCAGAGTTGCATCTACCGACCAGGGTCTGACAGACCTACCAAGATTATACTGGGCCACCAGGGCTATACTTGTTATACTAGCCAACCAGGGTCATACAAGGCCAACAATGCTGGACATGCCTACTAGGATCATACTGAACCACCATAGTTATATTGGGCCACCAAAGTCATACTTGCCCACCAGGGTTAGAAAGACCAACCAGGGTCATACTGTGCCTTCAGTGTCGCACTTGCCCACTACAGTCATACTGACCTACCAAGGTTACACTGGGCCACCAGGCTTATAATTGTCCAGCAGTGTCAGGATTAGACTTGTTGATCCTAGACCACCAAGGTCATACTGGCCAACCAGGATCATACTAGGCCACCAATGTCGAACTGACCTACCCTGGTCATACTTAATTACAATGGTTATATTGGACCACAAAAGACTTTCTTGCCCACCAGGGTTGGATAGACCTCACAGGGTTAAACTGTGACACCAAGGTCGTACTGGCCCACCATGGTCAGATCATCCTCCTGGATAGTTACTAGGGGTTAAAGGAGGCTACAAACATTTAATCAGATGGGCCTAATTCACCTCAGCCTGACACCTGCCTCTTTGCCTTAAAGGGGTTGACCATGATCTAAAGCACAACATGGCTTCTTCCTCCCAAATGCAGTGCCCCACCGTTCCATGGGTTGTGCCTGGTATTGCAGCTTGGCTCCTTTTGCAGTGAATGGGAAGGAGCTGCAATACCAGACACAACCTGTAGGCAAAGTGGCGCTGCTTTATAACGAAAGTTTCATTCTAGCCCCCACTATAGAGGTGAGGACGGGGACGATGGGTCGTTATCATATTGCGGGTCATACACTGATTGTCATCTTTCGTCTTCCAGGAAAAGAAGCATTTTCTGGGAAATAATTACATGAAGGAAGGTCCGGAAGGGAACGACATCAGCAGAACCAACGTGGCGCAGATCCGGATGGCGTACCGCTACGAAACGCTATGCAACGAGCTGAGCTTCCTGGCGGACGCCATGAATTCTGCTTGTGCTAATAGCCAGGATCAGTCACAATGAGGAGACCCCCGGGGGATTGGTCCTTCTGGTACCAGTCAACATGGATGAGGAGGAGGAGGAGGAGGAGGAGGAAGATGAGGAGGAGGATGGACATGTGACGTTTAGTTCCAAACTTATATAGCATATAATGGTTTTGCTGAGGTCGTCAGCCCGTTAGGTCATGTGACCAGTTGACAGATGGATGGATATGACCTCAGGATCGGGAGCTCTTCTTTCAGCTTACATACGATGACATTAAGGGAGGGGCATGTAATAAGTTGTGTTACCCCAAAACAATGCCTCAAATAAGAATTGCTGAAAAGACTGTGAAATATGCAAAGGGGGCGAAACATATCACTTCATCTCTGTTATCAGTCATTCAGGGTGACATAGTGTCTATAGAGACCCCCACGATCACTACTGATATCAGCCGCTCCTCTTATAATGGAGCCAGACTGTAATAAGATGTGATGATACCGGCTCCTCCTCTTATATCACTGCTGGAGTGTAATAAGATGTGATGATATGGGCTCCTCCTCTTATATCACTGCTGGAGTGTAATAAGATGTGATGATATCGGCCGCTCCTCTTATATCACTGCTGGAGTGTAATAAGATGTGGTGATATCGGCCCCCCCCCCTCTTATATCACTGCTGGAGTGTAATAAGATGTGATGATATCGGCTCCTCCTCTTATATCACTGCTGGAGTGTAATAAGATGTGATGATATCGGCTCCTCTTATATCACTGCTGGAGTGTAATAAGATGTGATGATATCGGCTCCTCCTCTTATATCACTGCTGGAGTGTAATAAGATGTGATGATATCGGTCGCTCCTCTTATATCACTGCTGGAGTGTAATAAGATGGGATGATATCGGCTCCTCCTCTTATATCACTGCTGGAGTGTAATAAGATGTGATGATATCAGCTCCTCCTCTTATATCACTGCTGGAGTGTAATAAGATGGGATGATATCAGCTCCTCTTATATCACTGCTGGAGTGTAATAAGATGGGATGATATCGGCTCCTCTTATATCACTGCTGGAGTGTAATAAGATGTGATGATATCGGCTCCTCTTATATCACTGCTGGAGTGTAATAAGATGTGATGATATCGGCCGCTCCTCTTATATCACTGCTGGAGTGTAATAAGATGGGATGATATCGGCTCCTCCTCTTATATCACTGCTGGAGTGTAATAAGATGTGATGATATCAGCTCCTCTTATATCACTGCTGGAGTGTAATAAGATGTGATGATATTGGCTCCTCCTCTTATATCACTGCTGGAGTGTAATAAGATGTGATGATATCGGCTCCTCTTATATCACTGCTGGAGTGTAATAAGATGTGATGATATCGGCCGCTCCTCTTATATCACTGCTGGAGTGTAATAAGATGTGATGATATCGGCCGCTCCTCTTATATCACTGCTGGAGTGTAATAAGATGTGATGATATCGGCTCCTCTTATATCACTGCTGGAGTGTAATAAGATGTGATGATATCGGCTCCTCTTATATCACTGCTGGAGTGTAATAAGATGTGATGATATCGGCTCCTCTTATATCACTGCTGGAGTGTAATAAGATGTGATGATATCGGCTCCTCCTCTTATATCACTGCTGGAGTGTAATAAGATGTGATGATATCGGCTCCTCTTATATCACTGCTGGAGTGTAATAAGATGTGATGATATCGGCCGCTCCTCTTATATCACTGCTGGAGTGTAATAAGATGTGATGATATCGGCCGCTCCTCTTATATCACTGCTGGAGTGTAATAAGATGTGATGATATCGGCTCCTCCTCTTATATCACTGCTGGAGTGTAATAAGATGTGATGATATCGGCTCCTCCTCTTATATCACTGCTGGGGTGTAATAAGATGTGATGATATCGGCTCCTCCTCTTATATCACTGCTGGAGTGTAATAAGATGTTATGATATCAGCTCCTCTTATGGCGAGTTGCAAAAGTATTCATACCCCTTATACTTAGACCTAATTTTGAAACTTTAAGTGATAAAGCAACACAGATTGAATAAGATATAGGATCTACTATTAGTGATCTATCATATTACGCACTTCTTCAAATTTTTGCAACTTATAACTACAGTCCGAGGTGCCTATTTTTCCCAAATACAATCCAGTGTGTCCTGACTTGAGATGTCCCCGCTTTCATCTTCTCAGTATTACTACAGATGACTTGTGAAGGTCTCAGAAGTTTGTTATAGAACATCGGTGAACAAGCTGAAGCATAATAACTCCTCATGTATCAGTGCACCCGGGGCTGTTACATCAGAGCTACACATCTCTGCCATACACATTGCCACAGCCTTATCCCTGAGCGGCCACGGCTGTTACTTTGTTTTCATGCTGCTGTCTGTTCACCAATGCTCTATAACAAACCTCTGAGACCCTCACAATGCAGCTGTAGTGGATCAGAGAATGAATGGCATGCAGATCGTTTGTAATACAGAGACTTCTAAAGAAAATTGGACACCCCAGATGTTATTTGGGGCATTAGGGGGGATATATATGACTTAAAAAAATCCAAAATTTTGGAAATTAATGCGTTTTATAATAATTTGTGTTGCCAGATCATCAATTTTTAACTTAGATGTATTGTGTGTGAACAGTTTATGGGGTGTGAAGACTTTTGCAGCCCACTATATGCTACACGTGTTCACACAATGGGATGTAGCGGCCCGGCTGTAGCACACGGTGAGATAATAACCACTTAACACAAGAGCGAACAACCGGTCCTGGTAGTTCCTGTAAAATAAGTAAAAGCTGCTGCAGAACCTCTTTTGTGTAGCAGAGGACCATGAAGTCTGCTCTGTAGTTTCACATCATTACTATAAAGTCATGATAAAATATTCCCCTTTTAGTCTTTTAGGGATACATCTGCATCTGGGAAAGTTGGGTGAAAACACTATAGCTGCTCTGCTACTAGAGGAGCCAGTACCCGGCTTTCCTTCACTCCTGAATGTCATATAGGTATCGCTTTGCAGCAGAAAACATATAAAGATATAGGATTATTACTGTATATTTAGTCAAATTTGGGATTCAAGGGTACGGGAATGTTAGGGAAGGAATAAATTAGGCAATCCTTCAAGTGGTACTACCTAACGGTCCTAGACTTCTGCATGACATAAGTGAGGCTGCATTCATTGCATTGTGCAAACAATGGGTTACAATGTTTAGGATTCAAGCTAAGGCAGCCATATTGGCTGCTCCTATATACAGTCACTGCCACTATATACCTGCTAGAGGCCGCACACGCTGCCTGGATCACCATAGCGCCACCTGGTGGTCTGCCTGTAGTCCTCCAATGCATCAGCTTGACCGCTCATCATATCTTTGCCTTGTTTACACCAGACATGTCTCATAGTTCCGTTCATATCTTATTATTTTGCCAAAATTCTGTCTTTTTCTATGTTTTAAGTGGAATAAAAACCTCAACGAAAACTGAAAATTAAATTTTTTTTACCCTGGATCTGATTTTGGGGAAAGCTGGGTGCCTAGCAATATGGCCGCCATCTATCACAGAGACAGAGACCACTCAGAAATGTTGACTATTTACATAATAAAATAGAATTAAAATGAGATACAAAATTTCAATTTAAAATAATTTTACTGAACTAAAAAAAAAAAAATTCCAGGACAAGTTTTGTTTCAAAATACTTTTATTTTATATAATTAAAAATCCATAGACTTTAGTTTTCTTTTAAATTAGTTACGTTTCGTTAAATAGGTTGGGTAGCACAAAACTTTTAAAAGTCGGTTGTGTAAGTAGATGCATGTGAATATATATTGCACCCGCGGCCAATGATATGATGGCGGCCATGTTTGTGGGGCGGAGCCAACATTAAGATCACACGTGTTATGTAACGATATTGTGACAGTGAGAATATGTACATAAACACAACAAACAATATGAATAAGCAGAGCTGTAGTGTAAAGCATGGGGGTGGTCCGAAACTGCGGACTCCAGTGGAGAACGCAGCTACGCTGGAACCGCTTATATCCGTTCCCCAGGAAGACAAAGCTAAAAAGTGACCAATATGAAGAAGCAAGGCTGCAGTGTAAAGCATAGGGGGTGGTTGGAAACAAAGGAGGGACCACCGCGGACTCCAGTAGAGAACGCAGCTACACTGGAACCGCTTATATCCATTCACCAGGAAGACAAAGCTAAAAAGTGACCAATAAGAAGAAGCAAGGCTGCAGTGTAAAGCAAGAGCAAGCCTATAAATAAGCCCAGCTATTAAAAGGAAGTAATAAGTAACCAAAGCCCACATATGGACATCCCCTTTAAATTTTTTAGAACTACATACTAAATTCATCGCAAGCAAATCTTAAAGGGGATGTCCTCTCACTAAAGCAGCAGCACCCTCAAACTCCTCAGTAGTCATTACATTGGGGTAATATAGTGTAAACATTACAGGGCGACGCCACGCACCCTCCGCAGCGCCCGCCGCCATATAGTGGTCATCAATTACAGGATACGTATAGGATACACCTGCAGTGTAGTGACAGTAATATTGCAATAAGTTACATAAAACAAACATTTATTGCTGAAAACTATTAAATTTATCCCAAAAGGGGTCAGCATCCTGATGCTGTAGCACTATAACTCCCAGCAAGCCCTGACTCCACACAACGCAATGGAAATTCTTCTCGAGACTTGATTGGATGATAAACTGACCTCCCTCCCCCCTGATTCAGGACATGAGAAAGTCATGTCGCCAATATCGGTTCTAACCAGTAGGTGGCGATAAAGGTTGTACATGATATCACCCCCTAGTGGACGAATTGTGATTAGACATTGAAGTTATTGATGCAGTTTCAATATTAGCCACTAGATGGCGACAGCGCAGTATGAAAAGCCCAAGCATTAAAGGGGTTGTGCATAATATTACAAGGGGGGGGATACAATGTTTCAAATCCCTTTAATAAGATATTCAGGGCTAAAATATAGTTGTCAAAATAGATTTATACGGGTACAGTCCTAGAGGTCAGTGGGGGTGCTGACTAATATCATAAGTAATATGATAAGTCTCAGTCACCACTGCACATAGCCTTTAAAGGGTCACCGCTATGATGTACGGCTGCTGCCAAAAATTAAAATGCAAATCTAGAAGTGAGGAGGTAACAAATAATAAAATCATTGGAATACACCCGACAGGATGGAGAAGATATTTACAATATTCACAAAGTGCAAAGGAAACCAAGAAGTGCAAAGGAGAAAAATCCTCAGAATAAAGGTAAAGGCGCCAAGTTGTGGTCACGGCACAAGGAACCCATCGGGTCAGCGCCGCCCATAGTCACAACGTCAAACAGAATAGTCACCAGCGTCCAGCTACACCAGGGCAGGATCACACAGAGCAGTGATGCACAGACAATGGTTGTATAATATACAAGATTACATTCATATATTCTATACCAGTGGTGGCGAACCTATGGCACAGGTGCCAAAGGTGGCACTCAGTGCCCTGTCTGTGGGCACTCAGGCAATCACCAAAGAGGACACAAAGGATCTTCATGGATTCCCAGACAGCCCAGGACTTTCTGCGCTCAGTGCTATCTGAAACGACAGTGCTGCCTGTGACTACAGGAGGAATGGAAAGGTGTGGATAGATCTGGATTATCAGTGTAGCCTCGCTCCAGGCCTGAAAATTCTCCCTATTCAGGGGAACCTGAATTTGTCACCCATTCTTTCTACTGTATTGGTGTTCTTAGGATTCTGATACAATTTTAAGCTATAACAGAGAAGGGAGCAAGAAGGGAGCAAGAAGGTACTGCATAAAATGTACTTAAATTTTGACACTTTGGGATAAATAAGCGGGTTTTGGTTGTAGTCTGGGCACTCCGTGTCTAAAAGGTTCGCCATCACTGTTCTATACAGTATATATGTGAATGAAAACTGCTGTGTGTGAACACTGACATGAAGCCATTCACCCCGATCACCAGTTTACAGATCATATAGAGATATACTACATCTACATCCACGTCACTTAGATAAGTAAAGTAGGTTATAATCTGTATTATACTCCAGAGCTGCACTCACTATTCTGCTGCTGGTGCAGTCACTGTGTACATACATGACATTACTTATCCTGTACTGATCCTGAGTTACATCCTGTATTATACTCCAGAGCTGCACTCACTATTCTGCTGGTGCAGTCACTGTGTACATACATGACATTACTTATCCTGTACTGATCCTGAGTTACATCCTGTATTATACTCCAGAGCTGCACTCACTATTCTGCTGCTGGTGCAGTCACTATGTACATACATGACATTACTTATCCTGTACTGATCCTGAGTTACATCCTGTATTATACTCCAGAGCTGCACTCACTATTGTTATCCTGTACTGATTCTGAATTTGTGCACTCAGTAGGAAATGTTAGCTTTAAAAGTTGCAGGATAGTGACTGCAGCTCTGGAGTATAATACAGGATGTAACTCAGGATCAGTACAGGATAAGTAATGTCATGTATGTACACAGTGACTGCACCAGCAGCAGAATAGTGAGTGCAGCTCTGGGGTATAATACAGGATGTAACTCAGGATCAGTACAGGATAAGTAATGTCATGTATGTACACAGTGACTGCACTAGCAGCAGAATAGTGAGTGCAGCTCTGGAGTATAATACAGGATGTAACTCAGGATCAGTACAGGATAAGTAATGTCATGTATGTACACAGTGACTGCACCAGCAGCAGAATAGTGAGTGCAGCTCTGGAGTATAATGCAGGATGCAACTCAGGATCAGTACAGGATAAGTAATGTCATGTATGTACACAGTGACTGCACCAGCAGCAGAATAGTGAGTGCAGCTCTGGAGTATAATACAGGATGTAACTCAGGATCAGTACAGGATAAGTAATGTCATGTATGTACACAGTGACTGCACATTGCTGTAGATAATCTCTATGAGATCGGTAGTGATGGCTTCCTCCTGATGTTACAATCATTCGCTGGTCTCCTTCGAGCACATAAAACAATATTACACATGGGACATGAGATCTGTAATGGGATTAGAAGAAGGTGTCGTTGGGCTGCCCGACCTCATCAGCCAAATTCAGTATATAACTTGCCACATCTTCTTCTGTGGGGGCATCTGAGACCACCCAGGAGTCATTCACACCCGTCACCTGTAGGCGGCAGATGGGGCAGTTGCGGTTCCGGTCACTCCTGTTGACAGAAAACATTCTGGTTAGAAATATGTGCTACAGCAATGCACAAAACAAGAAACCAATATCTCTGGATGTGATGTAACACACAATCATCAGAAGATAAAGAGGAGGGTTCCCAAAAGAAAAAAAAGACATCTCAAAATAAAAATATAAAAGTAGAAGCCCACTAGTGACAATTATATAATATCATTTATTATCACATCACTTCTGGATTTCCAAGACACAAGAGAAGATGAGACCCCCAACCCCCAGTGGCCGGTCACCACCTCTCACCATTTGTCAATACATTTCTGGCAAAAGCTGTGAGCGCAAGGCAGGATGAGATCAGCTCTACCGTCCATACAGATACAGCACTCCTCCTCATCCGTCAGCTGCTTCACCCTGCAAAGAGGAAAGAATAGTAACCACACACGTACAGATAACATCATCAACATACTGCCCCCCATGTACAAGAATATAACTACTATAATACTGCCCCCTATGTACAAGAATATATCTACTATAATACTGCCCCCTATGTACAAGAATATAACTACTATAATACTGCCCCCTATGTACAAGAATATAACTACTATAATACTGCCCACTATGTACAAGAATATAACTACTATAATACTGCCCTCTATGTACAAGAATATAACTACTATAATACTGCCCCCTATGTACAAGAATATAACTACTATAATACTGCCCCCTATGTACAGGAAAATAACTACTATAATACTGCCCCTATGTACAGGAATATAACTACTATAATACTGCCCCCTATGTACAAGAATATAACTACTATAATACTGCCCCCTATGTACAAGAATATAACTACTATAATACTGCCCCCTATGTACCGGAATATAACTACTATAATACTGCCCCCTATATACAAGAATATAACTACTATAATACTGCCCCCTATGTACAAGAATATAACTACTATAATACTGCCCCCTATGTACAGGAATATAACTACTATAATACTGCCCCTATGTACAAGAATATAACTACTATAATACACCCCCTATGTACAGGAATATAACTACTATAATACTGCCCCCTATGTACAAGAATATAACTACTATAATACTGCCCCCTATGTACAGGAATATAACTACTATAATACTGCCCCTATGTACAAGAATATAACTACTATAATACACCCCCTATGTACAGGAATATAACTACTATAATACTGCCCCCTATGTACAAGAATATAACTACTATAATACTCCCCCTATGTGCAAGAATATAACTACTATAATACTGCCCCCTATGTACAGGGATATAACTACTATAATACTGCCCCCTATGTACAAGAATATAACTACTATAATACTGCCCCCTATGTACAAGAAAATAACTACTATAATACTGCCCCCTATGTACAGGAATATAACTACTATAATACTGCCCCCTATGTACAGGAAAATAACTACTATAATACTGCCCCTATGTACAGGAATATAACTACTATAATACTGCCCCCTATGTACAAGAATATAACTACTATAATACTGCCCCCTATATACAAGAATATAACTACTATAATACTGCCCCCTATGTACAAGAATATAACTACTATAATACTGCCCCCTATGTACAGGAATATAACTACTATAATACTGCCCCTATGTACAAGAATATAACTACTATAATACACCCCCTATGTACAGGAATATAACTACTATAATACTGCCCCCTATGTACAAGAATATAACTACTATAATACTGCCCCCTATGTACAGGAATATAACTACTATAATACTGCCCCTATGTACAAGAATATAACTACTATAATACACCCCCTATGTACAGGAATATAACTACTATAATACTGCCCCCTATGTACAAGAATATAACTACTATAATACTCCCCCTATGTGCAAGAATATAACTACTATAATACTGCCCCCTATGTACAGGGATATAACTACTATAATACTGCCCCCTATGTACAAGAATATAACTACTATAATACTGCCCCCTATGTACAAGAAAATAACTACTATAATACTGCCCCCTATGTACAGGAATATAACTACTATAATACTGCCCCCTATGTACAGGAAAATAACTACTATAATACTGCCCCTATGTACAGGAATATAACTACTATAATACTGCCCCCTATGTACAAGAATATAACTACTATAATACTGCCCCCTATGTACAAGAATATAACTACTATAATACTGCCCCCTATGTACAGGAATATAACTACTATAATACTGCCCCTATGTACAAGAATATAACTACTATAATACACCCCCTATGTACAGGAATATAACTACTATAATACTGCCCCCTATGTACAAGAATATAACTACTATAATACTGCCCCCCATGTACAAGAATATAACTACTATAATACTGCCCCCCATGTACAAGAATATAACTACTATAATACTCCCCCTATGTGCAAGAATATAACTACTATAATACTGCCCCCCATGTACAAGAATATAACTACTATAATACTGCCCCCCATGTACAAGAATATAACTACTATAATACTGCCCCTATGTACAAGAATATAACTACTATAATACTGCTCCCTATGTACAGGAATATAACTACTATAATACTGCCCCCTATGTACAAGAATATAACTACTATAATACTGCCCCCTATGTACAGGAATATAACTACTATAATACTGCCCCCTATGTACAAGAACATAACTACTATAATACTGCCCCTATGTACAAGACTATAACTACTATAATCCTGCCCCCTATGTACAGGAATATAATTACTATAATACTGTTCCCTATGTACAGGAATATAACTACTATAATACTGCCCCCTATGTACAAGAATATAACTACTACAATACTGCCCCCTATGTACAGGAATATAACTACTATAATACTGCCCCTATGTACAGGAATATAACTACTATAATACTGCCCCTATGTACAGGAATATAACTACTATAATACTGCTCCCTATGTACAGGAATATAACTACTATAATACTGCCCCCTATGTACAAGAATATAACTACTATAATACTGCCCCCTATGTACAAGAATATAACTACTATAATACTGCCCCCTATGTACAAGAATATAACTACTATAATACTGCCCCCTATGTACAAGAATATAACTACTATAATACTGCCCCCTATGTACAAGAATATAACTACTATAATACTGCCCCCTATGTACAGGAATATAACAACTATAATACTGCCCCCTATGTACAAGAATATAACTACTACAATACTGCCCCCTATGTACAGAATATGATGCTGTGTATATGTATTATGTGTTATCGTTCTGCAGTGCGGTTTTCAGTATTACATTGTGGAATATAAACCCTCATTGTGTGATCCTGTCTCCAGAGAGCGGTATATATGGTGGATTAGGTATCAGTGCTATTTGCTCTGTGGAAACCTCTTTCATATCCCCCGGCTCAGGACGGCGCCAATATAAACATGTACGTGGAGGAGGGGAGGACTTCAGTACACGGAGCCAACAGGCAGACAGGGAAGATTCAGTGTAAACAGCCTGAGCTGCTCTGACGTGTGGGGGGAGGTGGAGGGTGCGCGGTACCTACCTCCCCATCAGGATGCTGGCCTGGCAGGATGACAGTGACTCCAGGCTCTGAGCATTGCCCTCGGGGGCCGCACTACTCTGGGCATACACCCCGGTGGCGTGGCTGGTGATTTCCTTGTAGAGCTGGATGAACTGGTAGAGGTTCATGATCCTGGACACCTCCACAATGCCGCTCGTCTTATTAATCTGGAACCAAAATATTGGACAAAATACTGAATTTTAAGACCAAAATCAGGATTGTGGTACTACAAGTCTCAGCATACAACGAGTACCACACTAGGACTTGATACCCTGACCTCCTTCTACATTATGTATCTATAGATGCAGTAGGTATTCACATCATGGATTATACTCTAGTCCCTTCCAAAGCTGCAGCTATGGAGTATAATGCATGATGTGGATCCCTGTGCTCTAAATGAATAGAATGTGTGTGTGGTCACAGCTACAGGTGCCAGGTGAAGGTGGAGGGGGGTGTGGACATTACACAACCGAAATTTAACCCCACAGGCGATACATAAACAGCAGGTGGCTCGGATACAGGACGCACCCACCTTGGTACAGAGGACGCGGACGACGACTTTCCACAGCGCAGAGGAGTCCGAGCCGGGCTGCACTTCAAAAAGGAGATGCTTGTCCTGCCCCGCGGCCAGCCGTGCCGTACTGAGGGGGCAAAATAGAGGACGGGATCAGAGGGAGAGATAACACGAGCCACCCCCACCCCAAAATCACCAGCCAACACATAGAGGGAGCTCCAAACTATAGATCCTAGATCTCACACTATGGGGTGTTTACTGTAAGTGGTGGTCGCACTAGGGAAGCTGCAGGTGTCATGCAGAGAGGAGAGGAGAAGCCGCAGTGCGGCACATGGAGGAGAGGAGAAGCCGCAGTGCGGCACATGGAGGAGAGGAGAAGCCGCAGTGCGGCACATGGAGGAGAGGAGAAGCCGCAGTGCGGCACATGGAGGAGAGGAGAAGCCGCAGTGCGGCACATGGAGGAGAGGAGAAGCCGCAGTGCGGCACATGGAGGAGAGGAGAAGCCGCAGTGCGGCACATGGAGGAGAGGAGAAGCCGCAGTGCGGCACATGGAGGAGAGGAGAAGCCGCAGTGCGGCACATGGAGGAGAGGAGAAGCCGCAGTGCGGCACATGGAGGAGAGGAGAAGCCGCAGTGCGGCACATGGAGGAGAGGAGAAGCCGCAGTGCGGCACATGGAGGAGAGGAGAAGCCGCAGTGCGGCACATGGAGGAGAGGAGAAGCCGCAGTGCGGCACATGGAGGAGAGAAGAAGCCGCAGTGCGGCACATGGAGGAGAGAAGAAGCCGCAGTGCGGCACATGGAGGAGAGAAGAAGCTGCAGTGCGGCACATGGAGGAGAGAAGAAGCTGCAGTGCGGCACATGGAGGAGAGAAGAAGCTGCAGTGCGGCACATGGAGGAGAGAAGAAGCCGCAGAGAGGCACATGGAGGAGAGAAGAAGCCGCAGAGAGGCACATGGAGGAGAGAAGAAGCCGCAGTGCGGCACATGGAGGAGAGAAGAAGCCGCAGAGAGGCACATGGAGGAGAGAAGAAGCCGCAGAGAGGCACATGGAGGAGAGAAGAAGCCGCAGAGAGGCACATGGAGGAGAGAAGAAGCCGCAGTGCGGCACATGGAGGAGAGGAGAAGCCGCAGTGCGGCACATGGAGGAGAGAAGAAGCCGCAGAGAGGCACATGGAGGAGAGAAGAAGCCGCAGAGAGGCACATGGAGGAGAGAAGAAGCCGCAGTGCGGCACATGGAGGAGAGAAGACGCCGCAGAGAGGCACATGGAGGAGAGAAGAAGCCGCAGAGAGGCACATGGAGGAGAGAAGAAGCCGCAGAGAGGCACATGGAGGAGAGAAGAAGCCGCAGTGCGGCACATGGAGGAGAGGAGAAGCCGCAGTGCGGCACATGGAGGAGAGAAGAAGCCGCAGAGAGGCACATGGAGGAGAGAAGAAGCCGCAGAGAGGCACATGGAGGAGAGAAGAAGCCGCAGTGCGGCACATGGAGGAGAGAAGAAGCCGCAGAGAGGCACATGGAGGAGAGAAGAAGCCGCAGAGAGGCACATGGAGGAGAGAAGAAGCCGCAGAGAGGCACATGGAGGAGAGAAGAAGCCGCAGTGCGGCACATGGAGGAGAGAAGAAGCCGCAGAGAGGCACATGGAGGAGAGAAGAAGCCGCAGAGAGGCACATGGAGGAGAGAAGAAGCCGCAGAGAGGCACATGGAGGAGAGAAGAAGCCGCAGTGCGGCACATGGAGGAGAGGAGAAGCCGCAGTGCGGCACATGGAGGAGAGAAGAAGCTGCAGTGCGGCACATGGAGGAGAGAAGAAGCCGCAGTGTGTAGTCCAGGGAGGAAAAGAATACCAGAAAAGGAGAGGATTTAGATAATTTTTTTGTCTACCCTAGGGGTCTCTCCATTATTATTGCTGACTGCTCTAGTTCTTCAGTTCTATTATTTTCTGTTATTGTTATCAGTCACTATTATTGTCGGCTCTGAATGCAGTATTTGGATTCTGGGGGGATATTTTGTGCTGTACTATGGCTATAGGGGCATCTAGGGTACTGGTTACAGATGCGGCCCCTTAAAGTTGACCAGTCTGAATATGAGATCCTTGGATCCACAAAATGTTGCTCACCCCTGGCCTTAAGGGGGTTGTTCACTTTCAGCAAAAAAACAAAAAAAAAATGGCTATTGTTTGTGTAATAAAAAATTATACAATTTTTCATTACATTTTCTGTATCAATTCCTCACGGTTTTCTAGATCTCTGCTTGCTGTCATTCTATAGGAAGCTTCATTGCTTACTTCCAGTGGATGGAAATCTGTCAAAAGTCTTGTGATGGACACACAGGTGCACAAGCCGTTACCATCATATAGAATTATTAGAACCGTGTGATACATAAGGCCCGTGCATCTGCGTGTCCATCACATGACCATGGACTGATTTCTGTCGACTGAAAGTAAACAGAGAAGCTTTCTATAGCAGGACAGCAAGCAGAGATCTAGGAAACAATAAGGAATCGATCCTGAAAGGATATTAGAAATTATATCAAAACAATATCAGTTTTTTCTGAAAGTAGACGAGCCCTTTAAAGGAAATGTACTAATTTTTTTAAAATTAATTATATGTTTGTGTAGTTAGAATCGGTCCATTTTATCCCTTAAGATCGGTCACACTATGGGGTCTGGACTGAAGGTGGAGGTCACATCTAGACTGTAAGAGGAGGTCACACTATGGGGTCTAGGCCGTAAGAGGAGGTCACACTATGGGGTCTAGGCCATAAGAGGAGGTCACACTATAGGGTCTAGGCCGTAAGAGGAGGTCACACTATAGGGTCTAGGCCGTAAGAGGAGGGGGTCACACTATAGGGTCTAGGCCGTAAGAGGAGGTCACACTATGGGGTCTAGGCCATAAGAGGAGGTCACACTATGGGGTCTAGGCCATAAGAGGAGGTCACACTATAGGGTCTAGGCCGTAAGAGGAGGTCACACTATAGGGTCTAGGCCGTAAGAGGAGGGGGTCACACTATAGGGTCTAGGCCGTAAGAGGAGGTCACACTATGGGGTCTAGGCCGTAAGAGGAGGTCACACTATGGGGTCTAGGCCGTAAGAGGAGATCACACTATAGGGTCTAGGCCGTAAGAGGAGGTCACACTATGGGGTCTAGGCCGTAAGAGGAGGTCACACTATAGGGTCTAGGCCGTAAGAGGAGGTCACACTATGGGGTCTAGGCCGTAAGAGGAGATCACACTATAGGGTCTAGGCCGTAAGAGGAGGTCACACTATGGGGTCTAGGCCGTAAGAGGAGGTCACACTATAGGGTCTAGGCCGTAAGAGGAGGTCACACTATGGGGTCTAGGCCGTAAGAGGAGGTCACACTATGGGGTCTAGGCCATAAGAGGAGGTCACACTATGGGGTCTAGGCCATAAGAGGAGGTCACACTATGGGGTCTAGGCCATAAGAGGAGGTCACACTATGGGGTCTAGGCCGTAAGAGGAGGTCACACTATGGGGTCTAGGCCGTAAGAGGAGGTCACACTATGGGGTCTAGGCCATAGGAGGAGGTCCCACTATGGGGTCTAGGCCGTAGGCTGAGGTCACACTATGGGGTCTAGACTGTAGGCTGAGGTCACACTATGGGGTCTAGACTGTAGGCTGAGGTCACACTATGGGGTCTAGACTGTAGGCTGAGGTCACACTATGGGGTCTAGACTGTAGGCTGAGGTCACACTATGGGATCTACACTGTAAGAGGAGGGGTCACACTATGGGGTTTACACTGTAAGAGGAGGGGTCACACTATGGGGTCTAGACTGAAGGAGGAGGTCACACTATGGGGTCTAGACTGTAGGAGGAGGTCACACTATGGGGTCTAGACTGTAGGAGGAGGTCACACTATGGGGTCTAGACTGTAAGAGGAGGTCACACCATGGGGTCTAGACTGTAAGAGGAGGTCACACTATGGGGTCTAGACTGTAGGAGGAGGTCACACTATGGGGTCTAGACTGTAAGAGGAGGTCACACTATGGGGTCTAGACTGTAGGAGGAGGTCACACTATGGGGTCTAGACTGTAAGAGGAGGTCACACTATGGGGTCTAGACTGTAAGAGGAGGTCACACTATGGGGTCTAGGCCATAAGAGGAGGTCACACTATAGGGTCTAGACTGTAAGAGGAGGTCACACTATGGGGTCTAGACTGTAAGAGGAGGGGGTCACACTATGGGGTCTAGACTGTAAGAGGAGGGGGTCACACTATGGGGTCTAGACTGTAAGAGGAGGGGTCACACTATGGGGTCTAGCCTGTAGGAGGAGGTCACACTCTGGAGCTCTCTATAAGATAACTCTTGGATGGGTGACATTTAGGGTCAGTGTACAGTGTGTAGGTGATGAGTAACATATATCCTTTCCTTACACATCATTCAGCTCGGCGACTCGTCCCAGGAATTCCTCGTAGGTCAGGACGCCGCTCTCCCGCACCAGGGTGGCGTGCTTGACAACTTTCTCAGGAAGTTTGTTCATGACGGCCTGGCCGGTGAGCTGCTGACCCATGGCTGGGGGTAACAGGGACCCTTCCTCTGGAGAATTTAGGTCAGTAGTCCTGCAGAGGCGAAATGCAAATTAGCACCAACCCTGAAATACTCTGTACTGCTGTAAGGAATAATAACCTGAGGAGCACATGACCTGACAGTGATCTGTGTATACGGGGAGGGGAGCACAGTCACAGCGTGTATGCACCTATAGACTTATGTATGACCTATGTGCATGTACATACCTGTGTGTGTCACTGTGGATACACTTTCAGTGTGTGTATACGTGTCATTGTGTACATACCATGATACATTACCAGAAATGTCTACCAATCAGAGCTCAACTTTAATTTTATAAACAGCTGTGAAAGCTGAGCTCTGATTGGTTGCTATGGGTAACTAGAACAATTCTGTAACTAGAACAATACCTACCAGTGTGTATTTTACCTTGTACAGTGTGTACCTACCTGTGTGTATGACGATGCACAGTGTGTACCTACCTGTGTGTATATTACCTTGTACAGTGTGTACCTACCTGTGTGTATGACGATGCACAGTGTGTACCTACCTGTGTGTATGACGATGCACAGTGTGTACCTACCTGTGTGTATGACGATGCACAGTGTGTACCTACCTGTGTGTATGACGATGCACAGTGTGTACCTACCTGTGTGTATGACGATGCACAGTGTGTACCTACCTGTGTGTATGACGATGCACAGTGTGTACCTACCTGTGTGTATGACGATGCACAGTGTGTACCTACCTGTGTGTATGACGATGCACAGTGTGTACCTACCTGTGTGTATGACGATGCACAGTGTGTACCTACCTGTGTGTATGACGATGCACAGTGTGTACCTACCTGTGTGTATGACGATGCACAGTGTGTACCTACCTGTGTGTATGACGATGCACAGTGTGTACCTACCTGTGTGTATATTATCTTGTACAGTGTGTACTTACCGTTGTGTATATCTTGTACAGTGTGTACCTACCTGTGTGTATTTTACCTTGTACAGTGTGTACTTACCTGTGTGTATGACGATGCACGGTGTGTACCTACCTGTGTGTATATTATCTTGTACAGTGTGTACTTACCTGTGTGTGTCGGTGTATAGCCGTTAGTGTACATTATAATGCACAGTGTGCACTTACCTGTGTGTGTGTATGATGATGCACAGTGTGTACCTACCTGTGTGTATATTATCTTGTACAGTGTGTACTTACCGTTGTGTATATCTTGTACAGTGTGTACCTACCTGTGTGTATTTTACCTTGTACAGTGTGTACTTACCTGTGTGTATGACGATGCACGGTGTGTACCTACCTGTGTGTATATTATCTTGTACAGTGTGTACTTTCCTGTGTGTGTCGGTGTATAGCCGTTAGTGTACATTATAAGGCACAGTGTGCACTTACCTGTGTGTATGACGATGCACAGTGTGTACCTACCTGTGTGTATGACGATGCACAGTGTGTACCTACCTGTGTGTATGACGATGCACAGTGTGTACCTACCTGTGTGTATGACGATGCACAGTGTGTACCTACCTGTGTGTATGACGATGCACAGTGTGTACCTACCTGTGTGTATGACGATGCACAGTGTGTACCTACCTGTGTGTATGACGATGCACAGTGTGTACCTACCTGTGTGTATGACGATGCACAGTGTGTACCTACCTGTGTGTATGACGATGCACAGTGTGTACCTACCTGTGTGTATGACGATGCACAGTGTGTACCTACCTGTGTGTATGACGATGCACAGTGTGTACCTACCTGTGTGTATGACGATGCACAGTGTGTACCTACCTGTGTGTATGACGATGCACAGTGTGTACCTACCTGTGTGTATATTATCTTGTACAGTGTGTACTTACCGTTGTGTATATCTTGTACAGTGTGTACCTACCTGTGTGTATTTTACCTTGTACAGTGTGTACTTACCTGTGTGTATGACGATGCACAGTGTGTACCTACCTGTGTGTATGACGATGCACAGTGTGTACCTACCTGTGTGTATGACGATGCACAGTGTGTACCTACCTGTGTGTATGACGATGCACAGTGTGTACCTACCTGTGTGTATGACGATGCACAGTGTGTACCTACCTGTGTGTATGACGATGCACAGTGTGTACCTACCTGTGTGTATGACGATGCACAGTGTGTACCTACCTGTGTGTATGACGATGCACAGTGTGTACCTACCTGTGTGTATGACGATGCACAGTGTGTACCTACCTGTGTGTATGACGATGCACAGTGTGTACCTACCTGTGTGTATGACGATGCACAGTGTGTACCTACCTGTGTGTATGACGATGCACAGTGTGTACCTACCTGTGTGTATGACGATGCACAGTGTGTACCTACCTGTGTGTATGACGATGCACAGTGTGTACCTACCTGTGTGTATGACGATGCACAGTGTGTACCTACCTGTGTGTATGACGATGCACAGTGTGTACCTACCTGTGTGTATGACGATGCACAGTGTGTACCTACCTGTGTGTATGACGATGCACAGTGTGTACCTACCTGTGTGTATGACGATGCACAGTGTGTACCTACCTGTGTGTATGATGATGCACAGTGTGTACCTACCTGTGTGTATGACGATGCACAGTGTGTACCTACCTGTGTGTATGACGATGCACAGTGTGTACCTACCTGTGTGTATGACGATGCACAGTGTGTACCTACCTGTGTGTATGACGATGCACAGTGTGTACCTACCTGTGTGTATATTATCTTGTACAGTGTGTACTTACCGTTGTGTATATCTTGTACAGTGTGTACCTACCTGTGTGTATTTTACCTTGTTGCTAGTAGTGTAGATTTGTACCGTGTTAGCCATGGAGAGCAGAAGAAGAGTGAAGAAATCAGGCGATACCTTTTTGAGGCTAACTGAGTATATTTGATGGTGAGCTTTCGAGAAGACTAGTTCTCTTCGTCAGACATGATGTTATGCATGAAACAGAAAATTCACAGCATTTTATACACACTAAACAGTGATCATCAAAGGATATTAAAAAAACCTCTAAAACAACAGATTGATAAAAACAGGGACATCTTATTTACAACAGGATGGCAATAAAAACATTAAAAACCTATGAGGCGAGACACAAGAGCCCTGGCTCTTATCTGCTTGTGGCCTCCAGGTCAGAGGTAGGAGGTCATGAAGCTGGCATGAATGTTAAGACCACTTTGCAAGGTGTTGAATCTCCTCATTAATTTATACTCCCATTCTTTCCTTTCCCTCTGTGTCTTAAAATGTCCCATTAAAATAGTAATCTGCAGATCCTCCATAGTGTGGTCCTCTCTGGAGAAATGTGCAGCCACTGGGAGATCTTTTCTTTCATTTTTAATGTCAGATCTGTGTGAATTCATACGTTGATGGAGTCTCTGACCTGTTTCCCCAACATAAAGGCCTGTGGTTGGACACTGCTGACACATGATAAGGTAGACCACATTAGAGGACCTGCAGGAAAAGGTCCCCTTGATCTGATGTACCTGCTGTGATTGGGGTACAGGTACCTGGTCACCTGTGCGAATGTGATGGCACGTTTTACATCTGCTTTGCAGGCAGGGTGAGGTACCATTTTCTGATGGAGGTCTCAGGGCACTCCGGACAACCAGTTGTTTCAGGTTTGGTGGTTGCCGGAAGGACAGGAGAGGAGGGACTGGAAATATTTCTTTTAATCTTGTGTCTTTATGTAGAATCGGTTGGAGTTCCTTGGCAATGTGACGCAGGATCTCCAGTTGTGGGCTATAAGTGACTACTAGGGGTACTCTGGCCTCCTGTTGGGTCTCCTTATATTTGAGTAAATCATCTCTGTTGATGGCTGCTGCTTTACCTATTTGGTTATCAGTCACTTTTGGCATGTAGCCCAACTGGAGAAATTCAGACCTGAGCTCCAGGAGGTGTTTTTCCAGGTCTTTCTTGTCTGAACAGATACGGTTGTAGCGTATTGCTTGGCTGTATATGATAGACTGTCTTGTGTGTTTGGGGTGGAAGCTGTTATTTCTCAGGTAGGCCGTTCTGTCTGTTGGTTTATGGAATATGGTTGTGGTTAAGTGGCTGTCTTTAATCTGTATGGTGGTATCCAGAAAGTGTATCTCCTTATCTGAATAGCTTAGTTTCAGATTGATGGTGGGGTGAAAGTTGTTGTAGCCCTCATGGAATTGAATTAGGGCCTCCTCACCTGCAGTCCAGATGATCAGAATATCATCAATATAACGGAGGTAGATCATAGGTTTTGTGGTGCATGTGGATAAGTAAGCACCTTCCAGTTCAGCCATAAAAAGATTGGCATACTGTGGTGCACACCTTGAACCCATCGATGTTCCCATACACTGTAGGTACAGATCCTCTCCAAATGAAAAATAGTTGTGGGTGAGCACAAATTGTATGAGATCTGAGACCAGTTCTGTTGGTAAGTTGTGCTTCTCCATATGTGCCCGGCATGCTGCTATTCCATCTTTATGGGGGATGTTAGTGTATAGGGATTCCACATCCATGGTGGCCAGAATTGTACCATCAGGAAGTGGGCCTACAGTCTTGAGCTTGTTTAAAAGGTCAGTAGTGTCCTGGATGTAGCTAGGAGTACGTCTGACCAGGGGTTTAAGGAGATTTTCCACCCAACCTGAGATACTTTCCGTCAAGGTGCCAATGCCAGAAATAATAGGCCTTCCTGGATTACCATCTTTGTGTATCTTGGGGAGCATATAGAAACAGCCTGGCCTGGGATCCTCTGGGATAAGAAGGTTGACCTTGTGTTGCATCTCAGTTGAAAACTTCTTGGTCATATCATATCAATCATATCAATGGCTATGCATACGGACATCTGAAAAACTGCGCAACAACATGATTAAGATTCTCTACAACAACAAGAGGAAAATACAGGAGGAAATACATGCCCTAAAGACACTACTGGAACATGATACAGAGGAGAGGAAGGACCAACTCCAATTATATTACCATAAACTTCAGGATATGATGATCAACAACAAAAAGAAAAAGCTCCATAGACTAAGACAAAAAATCTCCATCACCAAAGGCACAAGTGCTGAGCCAGGTCACCAGAGCTGTGTTGTGAACCTTTCCTCCTATGAGCCTGACAAACATGAGATGTCAGTTCTCTCCAAAGGTCTGTCCTTCTGCCCTGCAAGATCTGTGGACAAAATTAAACTCTGCAATGACATGGAGGAATTCTTCAGAAAAATAAGACTCAGAGAATATTTCCACGACAGAGACTCTCCTCACAGCACAGATTTGGAGACAGGACAGTGCAACAGCAACCCAACAAAAAGATCTACATGGACCCCCAAATCTGGAACCAACTCAACACTGGATACATACATTGACCACTTCAGAAAAAAAGTGAAAACTGAAATCCTGGGGAAAAGAAAGAAACAAGTAAATAACCTAACCCTGCAGGAACAAAGGGCTATTCTATCATTGAAAACAAACCCAGATATCATTATAAAACCTGCAGACAAAGGGGGTGCAATAGTCATAATGAATACCTCTGACTATATCAAGGAAGCAAACAGACAGCTGTCCAACCCCATTCATTATAGTAAACTTGAGAGTGATCCAACAGAGGCCTACAAGAAGCAACTTATTGATATGACCAAGAAGTTTTCAACTGAGATGCAACACAAGGTCAACCTTCTTATCCCAGAGGATCCCAGGCCAGGCTGTTTCTATATGCTCCCCAAGATACACAAAGATGGTAATCCAGGAAGGCCTATTATTTCTGGCATTGGCACCTTGACGGAAAGTATCTCAGGTTGGGTGGAAAATCTCCTTAAACCCCTGGTCAGACGTACTCCTAGCTACATCCAGGACACTACTGACCTTTTAAACAAGCTCAAGACTGTAGGCCCACTTCCTGATGGTACAATTCTGGCCACCATGGATGTGGAATCCCTATACACTAACATCCCCCATAAAGATGGAATAGCAGCATGCCGGGCACATATGGAGAAGCACAACTTACCAACAGAACTGGTCTCAGATCTCATACAATTTGTGCTCACCCACAACTATTTTTCATTTGGAGAGGATCTGTACCTACAGTGTATGGGAACATCGATGGGTTCAAGGTGTGCACCACAGTATGCCAATCTTTTTATGGCTGAACTGGAAGGTGCTTACTTATCCACATGCACCACAAAACCTATGATCTACCTCCGTTATATTGATGATATTCTGATCATCTGGACTGCAGGTGAGGAGGCCCTAATTCAATTCCATGAGGGCTACAACAACTTTCACCCCACCATCAATCTGAAACTAAGCTATTCAGATAAGGAGATACACTTTCTGGATACCACCATACAGATTAAAGACAGCCACTTAACCACAACCATATTCCATAAACCAACAGACAGAACGGCCTACCTGAGAAATAACAGCTTCCACCCCAAACACACAAGACAGTCTATCATATACAGCCAAGCAATACGCTACAACCGTATCTGTTCAGACAAGAAAGACCTGGAAAAACACCTCCTGGAGCTCAGGTCTGAATTTCTCCAGTTGGGCTACATGCCAAAAGTGACTGATAACCAAATAGGTAAAGCAGCAGCCATCAACAGAGATGATTTACTCAAATATAAGGAGACCCAACAGGAGGCCAGAGTACCCCTAGTAGTCACTTATAGCCCACAACTGGAGATCCTGCGTCACATTGCCAAGGAACTCCAACCGATTCTACATAAAGACACAAGATTAAAAGAAATATTTCCAGTCCCTCCTCTCCTGTCCTTCCGGCAACCACCAAACCTGAAACAACTGGTTGTCCGGAGTGCCCTGAGACCTCCATCAGAAAATGGTACCTCACCCTGCCTGCAAAGCAGATGTAAAACGTGCCATCACATTCGCACAGGTGACCAGGTACCTGTACCCCAATCACAGCAGGTACATCAGATCAAGGGGACCTTTTCCTGCAGGTCCTCTAATGTGGTCTACCTTATCATGTGTCAGCAGTGTCCAACCACAGGCCTTTATGTTGGGGAAACAGGTCAGAGACTCCATCAACGTATGAATTCACACAGATCTGACATTAAAAATGAAAGAAAAGATCTCCCAGTGGCTGCACATTTCTCCAGAGAGGACCACACTATGGAGGATTTGCAGATTACTATTTTAATGGGACATTTTAAGACACAGAGGGAAAGGAAAGAATGGGAGTATAAATTAATGAGGAGATTCAACACCTTGCAAAGTGGTCTTAACATTCATGCCAGCTTCATGACCTCCTACCTCTGACCTGGAGGCCACAAGCAGATAAGAGCCAGGGCTCTTGTGTCTCGCCTCATAGGTTTTTAATGTTTTTATTGCCATCCTGTTGTAAATAAGATGTCCCTGTTTTTATCAATCTGTTGTTTTAGAGGTTTTTTTAATATCCTTTGATGATCACTGTTTAGTGTGTATAAAATGCTGTGAATTTTCTGTTTCATGCATAACATCATGTCTGACGAAGAGAACTAGTCTTCTCGAAAGCTCACCATCAAATATACTCAGTTAGCCTCAAAAAGGTATCGCCTGATTTCTTCACTCTTCTTGTATTTTACCTTGTACAGTGTGTACTTACCTGTGTGTATGACGATGCACGGTGTGTACCTACCTGTGTGTATATTATCTTGTACAGTGTGTACTTACCTGTGTGTGTCGGTGTATAGCCGTTAGTGTACATTATAATGCACAGTGTGCACTTACCTGTGTGTGTGTATGATGATGCACAGTGTGTACCTACCTGTGTGTATATTATCTTGTACAGTGTGTACTTACCGTTGTGTATATCTTGTACAGTGTGTACCTACCTGTGTGTATTTTACCTTGTACAGTGTGTACTTACCTGTGTGTATGACGATGCACGGTGTGTACCTACCTGTGTGTATATTATCTTGTACAGTGTGTACTTTCCTGTGTGTGTCGGTGTATAGCCGTTAGTGTACATTATAAGGCACAGTGTGCACTTACCTGTGTGTATGACGATGCACAGTGTGTACCTACCTGTGTGTATGACGATGCACAGTGTGTACCTACCTGTGTGTATGACGATGCACAGTGTGTACCTACCTGTGTGTATGACGATGCACAGTGTGTACCTACCTGTGTGTATGACGATGCACAGTGTGTACCTACCTGTGTGTATATTATCTTGTACAGTGTGTACCTACCTGTGTGTATATTATCTTGTACAGTGTGTACCTACCTGTGTGTATTTTACCTTGTACAGTGTGTACTTACCTGTGTGTATGACGATGCACGGTGTGTACCTACCTGTGTGTATATTATCTTGTACAGTGTGTACTTACCTGTGTGTGTCGGTGTATAGCCGTTAGTGTACATTATAATGCACAGTGTGCACTTACCTGTGTGTGTGTATGATGATGCACAGTGTGTACATACCTGTGTGTATATTATCTTGTACAGTGTGTACTTACCGTTGTGTATGTCTTGTACAGTGTGTACCTACCTGTGTGTATATTATCTTGTACAGTGTGTACTTACCTGTGTGTGTCGGTGTATAGCCGTTAGTGTACATTATAATGCACAGTGTGCACTTACCTGTGTGTGTGTATGACGATGCACAGTGTGTACCTACCTGTGTGTATGACGATGCACAGTGTGTACCTACCTGTGTGTATGACGATGCACAGTGTGTACCTACCTGTGTGTATATTATCTTGTACAGTGTGTACTTACCGTTGTGTATATCTTGTACAGTGTGTACCTACCTGTGTGTATTTTACCTTGTACAGTGTGTACTTACCTGTGTGTATGACGATGCACGGTGTGTACCTACCTGTGTGTATATTATCTTGTACAGTGTGTACTTACCTGTGTGTGTCGGTGTATAGCCGTTAGTGTACATTATAATGCACAGTGTGCACTTACCTGTGTGTGTGTATGATGATGCACAGTGTGTACCTACCTGTGTGTATATTATCTTGTACAGTGTGTACTTACCGTTGTGTATATCTTGTACAGTGTGTACCTACCTGTGTGTATATTATCTTGTACAGTGTGTACTTACCTGTGTGTGTCGGTGTATAGCCGTTAGTGTACATTATAATGCACAGTGTGCACTTACCTGTGTGTGTGTATGATGATGCACAGTGTGTACCTACCTGTGTGTATATTATCTTGTAGTGTGTACTTACCTGTGTGTGTCAGTGTATAGCTGTGAGTGTACATTATAATGCACAGTGTGTACTTACCTGTCTGAGAAGATGTATCGGGGTCCATGTGTAGGTAGCAGTTCCCTGTGATGGCGGGTACAGGCTTCACCCCAGAACTATCCAGTTCGCGAATCGGTTTCACCCCTCCGGGGCCCCGTACACAGCTGGCGCACGCCACTCCTCCAGCTCGGAGCCCTAGTGACGTCATCGCGCTATGCATCACTGAGCACCGGCGGCCATCTTTGATCTGGGAAAGCCTTCAGGTCCAGTGACCGGTAATATTATCCGTTCTGCCACCTCTGACGCCATGTAGCTGCTGACTCTCATCCCTCCTCATGAATTCTGCATCTAAAACCGGTTCTTTTTTTAATTTGGTTCTTCTTGTTGCTTAGCAACGGATACCACAGTTTGGGGATAACACCTGTGACCCTCCAAACTTCTCATAGTTGTCATTCACTACAGGGCACATAATCCATTTACTCCCCATCACTATATATCTGCATCTACTTCTTTCTTCTTCCAACTTTTTTCTGAATTTAATGCAGAAAACAAAGTTTTTGAGTGCAGCTTTGGATGTAACTAGAGTCAAAGCTACAATTACACTGTGCTGCGCCTGTACAGTACGATGATGGGCACATATAAGGTGTCCGTGTGCTATAATAAGACAATGCAGGTTTAAAATCAGAGAACCCTTTAAGGCGGCCATATTGGCTGTATATATAATACACATCCGGGCACTTATATAGGGGTACACGGCCCCTCTTATATTGTGGGGTGCGATGCTCTGTCAGCAGAGATGACCATCAGGGGCGTAACTTGAGGGGGTGCAGAGGTTGCGGTTGCACCCGGGCCCGGGAGGTTTAGGGGGCCCTTATGGTGTCACTTTCCCATATGAGAAGACTAGTACTATAAACAATACATTATATGATGGAAAATATATCTATGAAGTTCATCAGCTCAGCTGGCACTGTTATGGGGGAGATGTGACTAGCAGTATATCCCTAGTCATGACCATAGTGACTGGTACAGTTATGGGGTATTCATGACTAGCAGTGTAATAGACCATGGGGCACATTTACTTAGACAAACAAACGATTGATCCAGCATCCAGGCTTGTAATAAGTGCTATAAAACTTCTATTTATTTCATCAAGGTATAAAAAGGTTTAAAAAAGGTACCATTATACAGACATCTGACGCGTTTCGAACTCTCAAGAGTTCTTAGTCATAGATAAGATTCTAGTAAATGTGAGCATTCATTATAAAGACATATCAAACGGAAGTAAGAAGGTTTGCGAGCAGGTAATTAGTCACGTCATAGAGCCAGAAGGTAAAGGGGAGGAGGAGGAACAGGAGCAGAAGGAGAGAAACAGACCAACGAAAAAACATATGAAAAAAGAGGAAAAAATTAGAGAGGCAACAATAATAATAAATTAATATATATACATTAAATCATTTTTCAAATTTAAACCATACGGAGATCGAGTTTGCATGGTAAGTATCCAATATGCTTCTCTGTTACGCAAGGCTTTACCCCAATCTCCACCTCTTTTTGGGCGCTTAACCCCTATTTTTTAGTTGAGTCGAGTATAAGCCGAGTTAGGGTTTTTGAGCACAAATTTTGTGTTGAAAAACTAGGCTTATACTCGAGTATATAAGGTATGAAGGATTGTATTTTATGTTCCATATTGTTTTGTAATGATGATACCACATGTGTCTTTTGCATATATTTGCAAGCAGAACATCGTGATGAGCCACATTTGAAACTGCCTTTTAGAGTTAACCAGGTGTTGGGTTTCTGTGTGGAACAAAATAAATTTGGGGCTAGTATATCTCCCAAAGTAGCAGAATTTCTAGCAGAAAAGCGGCAACCTGGTTTTAAAATTTCATAAAGAACTGGATCCTGAAATAATATAGGCAGATGTTTTTTAATGATATTGATGACTTGATTGTATTGACAGGTATATTCAGTGGAGAATGTAAGCTGATTAGTGTCATTTTTAACTTTATCAGATCTCTCAGTGTAGACTAAGTCTGATCTGGATCTAGAGGATAAGTTTTCTCTAGTGCGCCGTGTGAGTGTTTTGTTGTAGCCTCTATCATGTACCGTATATACTCGTGTATAAGCCGAGTTTTTCAGCACAAAAAATGTGCTGAAAAACTTCACTACGGCTTATACACGAGTCAAGAAAAAAATAAAAACCGTAATACTCACCCTCCGGTGTCCCGATCTTCAGCGCGAGGCTCCCGATCCTCGGCGCGGTACCAGGCGGCGGGTCCTCTTCTCTCTTCTGTAGCCAGCAGATCGCGTCCATGTGATCTGCCGGCGGGCGCACAATAAGATGCAGCGGTGTCGCGGCTGATGACGTCATCAGCCGCGACACCGCGGTATCCTAGTGCGCGCCCGCCAGGAGATCACATGGACGTGATCTGCCGGCTTATACTCGAGTATATACGGTATATACTCGAGTATATACGGTAATCGTTGTGCTATTTGTGTAGATGTTTGTTCATATTGACTCTCTTGTGTACAGATGCGTTTTGCACGTATAAATTCCCCTTTGGGGAGATTTCTAACTACATGCGGAGGATGACAACTGTGTGCATGAAGCAGGGTATTGCCTGCACATTTACTTACCCGTCCGCTGGAGTTCACAGAACTGTAGGGCGCGCCGATGGTCTGACTGATTTGGAGTGCGGGATTTAACTTTCAAATTGTGTCGCAAGATCAAGCACTTACATGCAACAGGAAGAAGAAGGTGAACTCCGGTGGACCTGAGCCGGGAAGCGACACATGCAGGATATCAGGTTCACGATCTATATGTGAATGGAAGTATTATGGGGGGCACTGTATGTCGGTTATATGTGAGTGGAAGTATTATGGGGGGCACTGTATGTCGGTTATATGTGAGTGGAAGTATTATGGGGGGCACTGTATGTCGGTTATATGTGAGTGGAAGTATTATGGGGGGCACTGTATGTCGGTTATATGTGAGTGGAAGTATTATGGGGGGCACTGTATGTCGGTTATATGTGAGTGGAAGTATTATGGGGGGCACTGTATGTCGGTTATATGTGAGTGGAAGTATTATGGGGGGCACTGTATGTCGGTTATATGTGAGTGGAAGTATTATGGGGGGCACTGTATGTCGGTTATATGTGAGTGGAAGTATTATGGGGGGCACTGTATGTCGGTTATATGTGAGTGGAAGTATTATGGGGGGCACTGTATGTCGGTTATATGTGAGTGGAAGTATTATGGGGGGCACTGTATGTTGGTTATATGTGAGTGGAAGTATTATGGGGGGCACTGTATGTCGGTTATATGTGAGTGGAAGTATTATGGGGGGCACTGTATGTCGGTTATATGTGAGTGGAAGTATTATGGGGGCACTGTATGTCGGTTATATGTGAGTGGAAGTATTATGGGGGGCACTGTATGTCGGTTATATGTGAGTGGAAGTATTATGGGGGGCACTGTATGTCGGTTATATGTGAGTGGAAGTATTATGGGGGGCACTGTATGTCGGTTATATGTGAGTGGAAGTATTATGGGGGGCACTGTATGTTGGTTATATGTGAGTGGAAGTATTATGGGGGGCACTGTATGTCGGTTATATGTGAGTGGAAGTATTATGGGGGGCACTGTATGTCGGTTATATGTGAGTGGAAGTATTATGGGGGCACTGTATGTCGGTTATATGTGAGTGGAAGTATTATGGGGGCACTGTATGTCGGTTATATGTGAGTGGAAGTATTATGGGGGGCACTGTATGTCGGTTATATGTGAGTGGAAGTATTATGGGGGCACTGTATGTCGGTTATATGTGAGTGGAAGTATTATGGGGGGCACTGTATGTTGGTTATATGTGAGTGGAAGTATTATGGGGGGCACTGTATGTCGGTTATATGTGAGTGGAAGTATTATGGGGGGCACTGTATGTCGGTTATATGTGAGTGGAAGTATTATGGGGGGCACTGTATGTCGGTTATATGTGACTGGCAGTATTATAGCGATTCTGTATCTGGCACTGTTATGGAGGATCTCTGAGTCATTATGTCATATATATAATTTCACATCACAATGATATTACTGTGAATCTGTTTTCAGTCTTGTCGTGGCTACAGGTATAAATTGTTCTTCCTCCTTTGGTTTCCTGTGGACGTCGGTGATCTTCATCAGGGTCACCAAACATCTGTTCTGGAAAGTGCGCAATTCATGATCCGGTGACCTCCTCACCATCACAAATCATCAATGAAAAGTAACAGGCATATAGGAAGCGGATAGGACACTGCCGGGATTCCAGAACTCCCTGTCCTTGCGTATATCCATCATTTAAAGGGATTTTCCTGTTTTATATAAACAGAGCTTAAGGTAATCACAACTGTTATTGCTGCAAATTGTAACGGAAAAATGAAGGTTTTTGATTATACATTTCTAGTAGTTTTCTGTACACAGGTACTTGGAATACCCAGGAGTCTCCATGGTAACAGACTACAAACTAACCCTATGTAGTCTGATCCAGCTGTCCTCCACATTCTGTCCGTCACCCACATAATTTTAGGTCTCATAGGGAAAGAGAATGACGGCAGACTAAACAAAAGCTTGTTGTCTGTTACCATGGAGATCTATTGCACTGTGTACACTAAAGATTGGAGGTTCATCTGCAGATGAAGTGTGTAGGCGTACAAAGCCACTTAAAGGACATGTTCACACTTGAACCCTGACGGGTAACACTTTTCCCATTATTCTTTACACTGGGAACATGAGTGTGTTATGTGCTGGACACTTCTGTCCCTTCCTGCTCCACCATTTGTACTGATGACTTCCGCTCCCATCATCATAAATTACAGAGAACACAATGATGATGTCCCCTGGGAATGAAACTTTCTCTGTGTGATTGAGATGATACATGAAAGTGATTACAAACCCTGTTGGCGCCTTCAGCCTGGATACAAGATGATAATCGTCCAGTGTGTTTTCCTATCACTACTAGGGGTGACTGTCCTATGCCATGGCCCCCACATCATCACACCAGCAGGGGGCAGTGTGTCCTCCTATCACTATTAGGGGTGACTGTCCTATACCATGGCCCCCACATCATCATACCAGCAGGGGGCAGTGTGTCCTATCACTACTAGGGGTGACTGTCCTATGCCATGGCCCCCACATCATCACACCAGCAGGGGGCAGTGTGTCCTCCTATCACTGCTAGAGGTGACTGTCCTATGCCATGGCCCCCACATCATCACACCAGCAGGGGGCAGTGTGTCCTCCTATCACTGCTAGAGGTGACTGTCCTATGCCATGGCCCCCACATCATCACACCAGCAGGGGGCAGTGTGTCCTCCTATCACTACTAGGGGTGACTGTCCTATAATATGACTCCCCACATCATCACACCAGCAGGGGGCAGTGTGTCCTCCTATCACTACTAGGGGTGACTGTCCTACACCATGCTCCCCACATCATCACACCAGCAGGGGGCAGTGTGTCCTCCTATCACTGCTAGGGGTGACTGACTATCCTATACCATGGACCCAACATCATCACACCAGCAGGGGGCAGTGTGTCCTCCTATCACTACTAGGGGTGACTGTCCTATACCATGGCTCCCCACATCATCACACCAGCAGGGGGCAGTGTGTCCTCCTATCACTACTAGGGGTGACTGTCCTACACCATGCTCCCCACATCATCACACCAGCAGGGGGCAGTGTGTCCTCCTATCACTGCTAGGGGTGACTGTCCTATGCCATGGCCCTCCACATCATCACACCAGCAGGGGGCAGTGTGTCCTCCTATCACTGCTAGGGGTGACTGTCCTATGCCATGGCCCCCACATCATCACACCAGCAGGGGGCAGTGTGTCCTCCTATCAGTACTAGTGGTGATTGTTATACCATGGTCCCCACATCATCACACCAGCAGGGGGCAGTGTGTCCTCCTATCACTGCTAGGGGTGACTGTCCTATGCCATGGCCCCCACATCATCACACCGGCAGGGGGCAGTGTGTCCTCCTATCAGTACTAGGGGTGACTGTTCTATACCATGGCCTCCACATCATCACACCAGCAGGGGGCAGTGTGTCCTCCTATCATTACTAGGGATGACTGACTGTTGTATGCCATGGCCCCCACATCTCACCAGCAGGTGGCAGTGTGTCCTCCTATCACCACTAGGGGTGACTGACTGTCCTCCCAGGGTTCCCGACACCCTCAGCAGGTCGGAATGGCCTAAATGACGATGCTACCTCTTTCCGTCCGTTGATGTGTCCCCCCCCCCCCTCAAAGTTTGTCAGCTGGTAAAAATGTCAGAGGATCAAAGATCAATGTCTAGCTGTCAACAATCTCTAACCAAGAGGTCCACCACCCAAAAGTAGCCTCTGCAGCACTATGACGCCCTCTTGTGGCCAGTGGGGGAGATTCATTATGACTTCTCTGCCAGTTTCCCTGCTTTTCGTGGGAGCGGGTGGGGATTGGGGCAGGTGGGCATGAAATCATCCTCTTAGTAGAATCGGACACTTGAGCTCCAGCAGGGGGTGAAATTTAAGACTGTTTTTTAGAGCGCCAATCTTAATTAATTCCCTCCAATCGGAACAGAGCAGTCATTATCTACAAGTCTGCCTGAGATATAGCCACATGTCATGTTTTATCATTATTTATTTATATTTTTTGGCAAAAAGTTTCCTTTTGTTTCTGAAAAAAAACCTTTACTCTTTATGTTACAAACTATGGAGGCCACAGTCAAAACCAGCAACCAGACCTGTGCTTTCTTGTGAATGGATTCCAGATCATTATCAAAGGGGAAATCGCACACATTTACCTATATAAAATCTCCCCCAAAGTCAGGAAAATATGACTCTTCTCCCATCACATGAGATGAGTCAAGGGGAGTGTCAGTTCAGATGTTCCTATCTTCTGTTCTGTAGCACCTAGAAACACGCTGCTGATGACACATCATGATACAAATCTCATCTTTTAGAGGCTTATGGCTTTGAGCTACAAAACCAGAGATACACAATGCTAAAGAACAGATATATGTCACTACCCCTGTAACCACTAAACTTCCCTGACTTAGGAGCAGATTTTTATAGTTAAACATGTGAGATTTCACATAAAAGAGGGAATTCTAGAACTACATTTCACCCCTTTAAGATCTCTGCTTGCTGTCAGTGGAAGGGAACATTATTTACTCCTGGGACCCAAAAAAATCTGTAGAGAACTAGTTTTGCTGACACAGGGGATGAGATTTGCTACAATTTATCGGTCGCAGCCACTGATACATTGTAACAAGCCGCAGTGTGAATGGGACCAGGTCACTGACCACGGGGTCATTTTAATCCATTTTTCCATTATTTAATAACAGTTTATTAGTAACAAGAAATGTAGAGAATCGGGGATGTGTCGCGGTAACATGATGGCGACAAGAGGTGATATAATCGGATCAGAACAGTATAATCCAGTATTGACAAAATAAGTTATGGAGGGCAGTCCCCCTCCCCCATCAGTCTCCTGGGTCCGTGGTTGTTTATCCAGATGCTTTCCGCCATGTTGCGCCAAAGATCTAATCACCGCAGTTTGTTGTTTTCCGTCTTGCATTCGCCAGCTTGGGCATGGAGCGCGCAGATCACGGGTCGGGCGCGGTGCCCGGTCAGTAAGCAGTTTATCTGTGCGGCCAGCCCGGCTGACACTACACCTCCGCCTCCACAGAGCTTCCTGCATTTTTCTGGGGGTTCTCCGCTTCTTTTCCATTCGGAAAACTCTCTTCCTCTTTGGCGTTAAACACTTTGGTCTCCACCGATTCTTTCTCAGTTTTCTTCTTGGTGAAGAGTAAATGGGTTTTGTATCTGTAGAAAGAACGACATGCGAGTGAAGACTATAGGTGGGTTATCCGTATCGGATCAGTATTGGTGCCACATCAGGACCTGCACCCATCAGCTGAGGACCCTTACACTGTCCTGATCTGGAAGGAGATGGCTCCACACAGTAGATATCAACGGTGCTATAGGTCAGGCCTGAATTAAGAGTCTGGTCTAAGGTCTGTTTTATAGACCTGGTCTTAGGCCTAATAAAGGGGTCTGGGCTAAGGACCTGGTTTTGAGACCCAGTCAAAGGCCTGATATAGCTTAGCGGTCTGGTACAAAGCCAGAGGTCTGGTTTAAGGCCTAATTTGGGGGTCTAATGCCAGGGGTCTGATCTAACACCTTATTTAGTGATACAGTCTAAGGCCTGATTTAGGGAATTGGTCTAAGGCCAGAGATCTGGTCTACCATCTAAGGCAGTGATGGCAAACCTTTTAGAGCCCGAGTGCCCAAACTTCAACAAAGACCCGCTTATTTATCGCAAAGTGCCAACATAGAAATGTAATTTGTGATTTATACTCCCTTCTCTGTCACAGTTTTCATTGATACCTGCACCTGAGGACACCGATAAAGCAGAAAATAGTCCCAGGTAGAGCTGTCACTTTAAAATAGCTCTGTGCACAGCAAGTCCTGGGCTGTCTGGGACTGCAGGAAGATACCTGGAGTCATCTCTGGTGATGGCCTGAGTGCCCACAGAAAGGGCTCTGAGTGCCACCTCTGGCACCAGTGCCATAGGTTAGCCATCACTGATCTAAGGCTTAATTTTGAAGTCTGGATTGAGGTCTGATTTAGGGACCTGGTCTAAAGCCTCGTGTAAGGGTCTGGTCAAAGGATTGAATTTGAGACCAGGTCTAAGGCCAGAGGTGTGGTCTAAGGCATGAATTAATGGTCTGGTCTTATGCCTTATTTACAGACCCCGCCTAAAACCTGTTCTATTGCCAGATATTTGGTGAGAGGTCTAATTAAAGTGTCTGGTCTAAGGCCTGATTTCGGGACCTAGTTTCAGTTCATAAGGGCTAAATTAGAGGTGTGATTGAAGAATTTATTTAGGGTTCTGCTCTGGGGTCCTTCTAAGGGGGTCTGGTGTACAATCTGAAGCTGGCAATGCTTAGGTTCCTGTTTAAGTAGTCTGGTCTGAGGTCTTAGGGAGTCTAAAAATGTAGGGATCAGGAAACACAGTGCTAAAAAAGTAAAAAAAAAAGCCTTGATGTATGCAGTGAGCTCCCCCTTGTGGGGTAAAATGGAATGCATGAACCAGTCATCTGTATTTTTGCACCTTTTTGCGGTAATAGCCAACCTTTCCCTGCTCTTGGTATGCAGAGAACTGCAGTGAACGCACACAACAACCCTAAAAGGGAAATATGAGCCCACATAATGTATTCTCATTCACATAATGTATTCTCATTCACATAATGTATTCTGCATGATATGGTTAGAATATGGTTCCACTTACTTCTTAATGTAGCAGACAGCGAGGGCCACGGCGGCTATGAAGAACAGCAGGGCCAGTGTAAGCAGCGTTGTGGGTAATCCTGTGCGAATAAAAAACATTGTAGATATATTTTGTCTTCCACTCCAATCACACCCGGAGCTGCATTTAAAATCCTGGTTTTGTGTTCTGGGAGCTTTGATATCAGATAATCAATAGATCGAAGTGTGATAAAAAAAAAACGTAAATGCAGCTCTGGTTGTGGCTGGAGTAGAAAGGGTGAGCAGATGTAGATTTACCTCCAAATACGATCCTTTCACTTTTTTGAGACATCTGGTTCTGATTTTTGGGGGACTCTGTGTCCTCTATGGTCATGGTCAGGAGCGTAGTGGGGATTGGCGTCTTCGCTGTTGTCGTTGTGGGCTCTGATGTGGTCATTGTGGTTGTTCTGGTCGTTGCGGTCTGCGTGGTTAAGGCTTTCGGTGATGTCCTCACATACGGCTTGGACGTCAGTGTTGGTGTTGTTTCCGGTTCTGTCCTGAGGCTGGTGGATGCCATGGTGGATGCCATGGTGGATGCAGATGTGGGCACCACCACCGTGCTCGGCTGTTGTGTTACCATGAGCTCCGGCTTACAGGAATTGATGCGGATATCTGAAATAAAGGATGGCAGGATTGAGGGGAGAGCTAAGTTTATTCCAGGATTCTCCAGGATTGTCCTCACACTGTTGTGCTCTCTGCTCTCTGCATTGAAGCGCTTCCCTTCCTCTACTTTAGTAGTCAACCAGAAGCTTGCATCAGTGAAGCAGCTCAATGCAGGGAGCTAAGAGCACAGCAGTGTGAGGAGCTTTAAGTTAACATCAAGTCTACTCACCGGAGCCGTTAAAACAATAGGCGTTGAAGGGTTTGCTGTAATGGACCGTCCAAGTAAGGACTCCGGTTTTGTTCTTGCCGCAGTTTGGATTGTTCTGGATCCGTGGAATCACCCCAAATTGTTCCAATACCCATCCATAGCTGCAAGGAATTGAAAGAACTGAGATGAGCCAAAGTACTGAAGATATTCCATCATCTGAGACCAGGTGAGTTAGAAGCGTTATAAAGATAACTTGTGTCAGTATTCACTTCTCTCGCATTCTATTTATATAAAATGAAATTTAGTCTAAATGTAGGGATCACTTCCAGGAGGTTCAGCACTTACCTGCACGTCTCATATCCGTATCCCCTGGCTTTCTCCACCTGCGCCCTGCTGGCCAGCTCTAGCCCCAGCGCCTGGCACGCACTCTCCGCCATGCTATAGTTAAATGTGGGTTTACGATCTTGATATTCCACCAGAACCACACCAGCAAATCTGCATTTGCCTTGTATGAGATCTAGAATAGGACACAATGATAAGTGATGTTATACAGAACCTGATGTCTGGCAGCAAAGTATCATAAATCCTCCCACTCTAATCTGCACTGAAATTTATGATACACTTGGCTCCAGGTATGTATATTTTATCTAGGTTTGGGAGGGGAAATATACACTACTCATAAAATATTTGGGGTATTTGGCTTGTGGGAGAAATTTCAGGATGAAACTTATATGCCCTCTAACCTTTACAGGGAAACTTTAACATTCACCCATAGGTCCAGGCACCGATTTGTTATCCTTCTAAAATGATGCTAATGAGCCTGAAGGTCTCTGGGGGATGTCAGTGCTGTAGCTTCAGGGCTGTAGCTTCAGGGCTGTTACAATGAGCAGAGCAGGTCCTTCCATCTGCTGCTAGATTACACAGGCAGAGGGAGGAGGGAGAGAGCAGGGGGTTGAGTGAGACATGTTCTACTCATTGTAAAACCCTGTGAAGCAACAGCACTGAGGGGCCCTGGTAACTCACCCTCAGTAGCAGAATTTTTAAAGTTGATTTTAGAAGGAAGGAGGCCATGGATAAGAAATATAAGAAGATTCCCACAGTCCCGGTGCCTGGATCTATGAGTAATGTCCCTGGTTTATCAGGATGGATTTTGCTGGTAGATTTTCTTTATTGTGACCTTCTCTGTAAACTTGCAGATTAATTGGGGTGGAGGGTTTCATGCAGTTAGGGAATGTGATTGGCTTTCCTAAATAGATGGGTTATAGGAGAAGGTTTGTCATTAAATGACTATGATGAACCGAACAAGATAAAGAATATTGAGGATATAGCGTTAATGTTAAGTTCTAACATTGGGGCACATGTTGGTTTAGACGCTTGGGGGACCCTAGTCGTGTAAACAGCCCGGGGCTCCATGGGACACGATCGGTGGGGGTAACAGTGATGAGACCCCCACAGATCACAAGAACAGGGTACCTCGGTCAGACCCCTCAACGCTCCCCGAGATGAGTGGAGCCGACGGCCACGCACGACCATTCAGTTTCATTCATCTCTATGAAATCATGGTATTTCATAGATCCATCAATTATCCAGTATGTTTTTTGGTTCAATTGAAACTGATTTTTAAACAGTCCTCCTCATCATGCTGCTCACAGAACTGAAAGTCACAGATAGTCACATCAGGAGGTTGTACCAGAGAGACTGGAGAAGTGGACGTCCATTAGCCAAATCCCACAATGATGACGACTTCAGTGTAAACAATGTCAAGCCCAACCTGGTGATGAATGCTACACTACTCCAGGCACATTTAAGGGAGGCGAGAGGCACCAAATGCTACGTCATCATTCAATTCAGAAAAACATTGGTGTGATCTGCATGCTGGACGTCTTGCATAGACCACCACACCACCAGGACCACACCATGGACCACACCACCAGGACCACACCATGGACCACACCACCAGGACCACACCATGGACCACACCACCAGGACCACACCATGGACCACACCACCAGGACCACACCACCAGGACCACACCACCAGGACCACACCATGGACCATACCACCAGGACTACACCATGGACCACACCACCAGGACCACACCATGGACCACACCACCAGGACCACACCATGGACCACACCACCAGGACCACACCATGGACCATACCACCAGGACCACACCATGGACCACACCACCAGGACCACACCATGGACCATACCACCAGGACCACACCATGGACCACACCACCAGGACCACACCATGGACCATACCACCAGGACTACACCATGGACCACACCACCAGGACCACACCATGGACCGTACCACCAGGACTACACCATGGACCACGCCACCAGGAACAAGTGTCATCGTTTTGCATGAGCCAAGAAGGATCTACACTGGACGAGGGACCAGTGTCTCAGTGCTGGTAACTGATGAAAGTTTATTCACGCTGAGAAGAAATGATGGTCGCCAAAAATGCTGGAGACGTGGAGGAGACCATTGGACATCAGCCATTGGTGTCACCTGGTGGTGGTCCAGTATGGGCAGGTGTCTAGTCAATATAAAACTTCCCTCCAAACCTGAATCCCACTGAAAAGCTATGGGATCGGCCAAGACTCCATGTAGAGGCTTGTAACTCTGTACCCCAAAACCTCAGAAGTACTACAACCCCCCCCCCCCCCCCCCAACTTACCCGACCACTGTACATAATACAATTCTGTAACTCTATAGAACAGCCACTGGATTCTTCAATAATACAATCCTATTATTCGCTGTACATGCAATATCAAATCAGGAGATATGCCCATAATGTACACATATTATACTACAACTCCCAACAGAACTGCCACTGGATATTTCTGATTTACAATCTATTAAACTCCATACATAGAAGACTACAGCCCCCAACATGACCATAAACAATACTATTATATTCTATACATAGATTACCATAACCTACAACACAAACCAACCACTGGACATGACCATAAAGCAATCTATTATACTCTATGTAGGGAACACTACAACTCCCATCATGATGCGACACTGGACATGACCATAATACAATCTATTCTACGCTGTGCATAGAACACTACAACCCTCAACATGATACGGCCACTGGACATGACCATAATACAATCTATTATAATCCATACATAGAACACTATAACCTACAACACAAACCAACCACTGGACATGACCACAATACAATCTATTACTGTATACTCTGTGCATGTAACACTACAACTCCCAACATGATACGACCACTGGAAATGACCATAACACAATCTATTATAATCCATACATAGAACACTACAACCCCCAACATGACCATAAAACTATTCTATTATATTCTATCAATCACTATAACCTACAACACAAACCAGACCTAATACAATCTATTATACTGTATATATAGAACACTGCAAACCCTGGACATGACCATAATACAATCTACTACACTCTATACATAGAGCACTACAACCCCCAACATGATGTGACCACTGGACATGACCATAATACAATCTACTACACTCTATACATAGAGCACTACAACCCCCAACATGATGTGACCACTGGACATAACCATAATACAATCTACTACACTCTATACATAGAGCACTACAACCCCCAACATGATGAGACCACTGGACAGGACCATAATACAATCTACTACACTCTATATATAGAGCACTACAACCCCCAACATGATGAGACCACTGGACAGGACCATGATATAATCTATTACACTCTATACATAGAGCACTACAACCCCCAACATGATGTGACCACTGGACATGACCATAATATAATCTACTACACTCTATACATAGAGCACTACAACCCCCAACATGATGGGACCACTGGACATGACCATGATATAATCTATTACACTCTATACATAGAGCACTACAACCCCCAACATGATGCGACCACTGGACATGACCATAATACAATCTACTACACTCTATACATAGAGCACTACAACCCCCAACATGATGCGACCACTGGACATGACCATAATATAATCTATTACACTCTATACATAGAGCACTACAACCCCCAACATGATGAGACCACTGGACAGGATCATAATACAATCTACTACACTCTATACACAGAGCACTACAACCCCCAACATGATGTGACCACTGGACAGGACCATAATACAATCTACTACACTCTATACATAGAGCACTACAACCCCCCACATGATGCGACCACTGGACATGACCATAATACAATCTACTACACTCTATACATAGAGCACTACAACCCCCAACATGATGGGACCACTGGACAGGACCATAATACAATCTACTACACTCTATACATAGAGCACTACAACCCCCAACATGATGGGACCACTGGACAGGACCATAATACAATCTACTACACTGTAGAGCACTACAACCCCCAACATGATGTGACCACTGGACATGACCATAATATAATCTATTACACTCTATACATAGAGCACTACAACCCCCAACATGATGCGACCACTGGACATGACCATAATACAATCTACTACACTCTATACATAGAGCACTACAACCCCCAACATGATGGGACCACTGGACAGGACCATAATACAATCTACTACACTGTAGAGCACTACAACCCCCAACATGATGTGACCACTGGACATGACCATAATATAATCTATTACACTCTATACATAGAGCACTACAACCCCCAACATGATGCGACCACTGGACATGACCATAATACAATCTACTACACTCTATACATAGAGCACTACAACCCCCAACATGATGGGACCACTGGACAGGACCATAATACAATCTACTACACTGTAGAGCACTACAACCCCCAACATGATGTGACCACTGGACATGACCATAATATAATCTATTACACTCTATACATAGAGCACTACAACCCCCAACATGATGCGACCACTGGACATGACCATAATACAATCTACTACACTCTATACATAGAGCACTACAACCCCCAACATGATGTGACCACTGGACATGACCATAATATAATCTATTACACTCTATACATAGAGCACTACAACCCCCAACATGATGCGACCGCTGGACAGGACCATAATACAATCTATTACACTCTATACATAGAGCACTACAACCCCCAACATGATGCGACCACTGGACATAATACAATAAAATCTACAAAAAACCTTAACAAACTGAATTCCTGTAAATTCCGGTCATGGACAACCACCTGTCCCCACTGATCACAAATATGAGGTGTGAACTATCCCGATGAGTTCTCTAGTCTTTGTAGACACAGGACCCTTGGTCTTGTGATGAGCAGAGGTCCTATGGTTCAGACATGTATCACCAATCCTAGCTTTGGGATAACAGGACACTACAATGTTCTGGTTTTGACCCGAGCGCCAAACATGTCCATGTGTATAATCCTCTAGAAGGCATCTGGTCAGGTCATGTCCATAACTTGGGGGTCATTGATGGTGGAGCCTCAGAATCACAGGTCAAGGACCCCCATCCAGCCCTGCATCCACCATTATCCATCCATCTCTTCCAGCAGTTTTCCATCCTTGATAAGTTCTCCATGGTTCTTCTAGTTTTTCCTAGACGTGGTGTAGACCACCAACAGGTCCTCCACTAGGTCCATCCTTCCAGGTACCTACCTGCTTGTATCAATATCCTGTGTGCAGAAAATGTACCTACCTTTCAAATCGATAGATGAGGCTGATAAATGCCCCCCCAGGACGAAGGTCAGGAGGACAAATAGGACCCCATAGTGAGGAGACATCGTATAGCCAGGGGTCCGGCGCCGTGATCCACCTCGTGAGCTTCTATGAATGAAAACTCAAGTCCTAGGAAATGTTTTCACTTCATAAAACTTCTCCTTTCACTCTGAGGACAATGGGTGGAAACTCCTGACGTATGAACCCCCCCAATCTACTCTGCGGACAGATCTCTGGAAAACGACATGAATGCTGAATCAGACAACACGAAGATCTGAGGAAACGCGATAACACAAAACCTGGGAAGAGAATGTGTAAATAACCACTGATTTATTACACCCCGTGTCCTCCCACACCACAAACACCTCACATCCCCCATGTATCTATAATGTAGTATAGGCAGTACATACATAGGGGGCAGTATTATAGTAGTTATATTCTTGTACATAGGGGGCAGTATTATAGTAGTTATATTCTTGTACATAAGGAGCAGTATTATAGTAGTTATATTCCTGTACATAGGGGGTGGTATTATAGTAGTTATATTCCTGTACATAGGGGGTGGTATTATAGTAGTTATATTCTTGTACATAGGGGGCAGTATTATAGTAGTTATAGTCTTGTACATAGGGGGCAGTATTATAGTAGTTATATTCCTGTACATAGGGGGCAGTATAATAGTAGTTATATTCTTGTACATAGGGGGCAGTATTATAGTAGTTATTTCCTGATCGTCTCAGGGGCAGCACACACAAATGGGTTTTAGTCCTCTAGAACCAATCAGATAGAGACAGGTTACCAAGCAGTACACATGTATTCAATTAACTAGTTAAGGAGCCCTATAAGAGGGAGGAGGAACTAGGAGACAGTGTATTTTTTCTTTCTCTAGGTCAAAGATACAGACAGGACCTATGCTGCTGCTGTTCTTGTGTCCGCGCTGCACACAGTGGGGTGTCCCATGTTGCTCAGACGCGATGGTGTACTGAGACGGCCACTGTTTCAGCAGCCTAAACATGGGCAGTGTTGAGCCTCGGTACACGCCTGCCCTCCCAGGGTTTCGATACCCGCAAGGCTGTAATGGCCTCCAGAGGAGATGAAGGCCGCCTACGTCACACTACTGCAAGCCCCGCCTACCTCCATGGCGGGAGCCGGACCGGAAGTGCCTCAGCCCGAGGAGTCCGGATGTGACACATCAGGTGAGGGCAGGCCGGGCCTGTGTGATGCCATGATTACAGCACCGGATGTGGTGTTCCCTTTCTGGCGCCAGGGAGTTTTGGCTGAGGACCGGAGGTGACGCAATCGGCGTCTGGAGTTTGAAGTTCCGGCACCACAATATGCAGATTGCTCTCTGCCAGCAACGCGGCCCTCTGCTTACTGAGGTAAGAAGTGGCTCCTGTTATGCTCATGCTCCCTGGTGTGTATTCACACTGCGCTGATTACTGCTGTCCAGGCCCTGCACTCCCTGCTACACAGTGCTGCAGCTCCTATATGGGTTTGTATACCTCTGCAGGATATATATAGGAGGGCTGTGTCCTAATGCAATGTTATAGGCACTCACTGCTTTATAGTGCTGCAGCGCGTGTATCAAATGTATAAGGTTATATGTACAACTCGCTGTTACATCATGCCTCAGGCTACTATATTACTCATATAGAATGCTATGCTAGCTGCTATATTATACATATAGGATGCTATGTTGTGTTATGATACATTTGCTGGTTGCCTCTAGCTGCTATATTATACATATAGGATGCTATGTTATGCACTCGCTGGTTACCCCTAGCTACTATATTACATGTACAGGATGTTATGTAATGTTACACTCCACAGCCATTCTAACCTGTATGTGCTTTCTCTTGTCAGATCACTGCTGCTAAGCAGCTCCAGGCCTGGCAGGTGCCGGAATGGGAGACTGGCTGGGATTCCCAGCTTCCTTTGATAAGGCCTCAGCTCCTGTATTGGATTTATATGATGCATAAAAATCTATGATGTAATGCACTGTTACATAGGGTCTCATCCCCCATATTACATGTATAGCATGGTGTTATTATTGTGCACTCCCTGTGTCATAGTGCATCAGCTGCTATTAGATGTGTAAGATATATGATATATGCACATAGTGCCGCAGCCCCTATGTTGGATGTTATTATACACTATGGGTTAGTGCATCTGCTGTTATTAGATGTATAAATGCTATATATAGGCACTTCTGTCTCACAGTACCTCCGCTCCTGGGTCGGATGTATAGCAGGGTGCTGTTATCATGCACCTCCGGTCACACAGTTTCCTGTGTGGATACGTAATGGCGATATTATGTGCACTCTCTGCTAGCATTAGTGCTAGAAATGCCTGGTCAGAACGGGTGATTAACCCTTGTTTTGTTCTGTTTTATAGCAGATGTCGCCTCACAGGAGCTCAGCAAGAAACCTTCTCTAAGCTAAGCATAGTCTCTGCACCTCCTGATAATGCAAACTAACAGCTTATTTCTCCTGATTCACACATCTAACAGAGGACATTTATAGTGGATCTATATCATGGTGCAAGGGGCAGCGGCCTCTGAAGTCACCATAGAGCTCTGAAGAGGGGTCTTGTTCTGGGGAATCTGATAATGATGAATATTATGTTACACAAGGATAAAGTTCAGTCTTTATGAGGACGTTAAACAATCCTAGTAGGGACACCCCATCCTAGAGGAATGGATTATAAATATAACCTGAGCCTACATTCAAAGATGTACATTGAAAAGTCAAATCTCTTATAATTAAGGATCCTCCTGTTACTAAGGCACCTCACAAAGCGATGTTCCCGCTGAAGAATCGGCGTTCCCTAGTCCATAGAGCAGTCTCTGTACTGAAGAAGTCGTCTACTGCCTCTGCTGCTGTGTAAAGTCTCCCTGCCCTCTGCCCCAAGTGGCTCGGGCTGAGCGAATTGTTCTGGTGTATTAGATGAATACTGAAAAGATATGATCTCTGATACTCACCTGGATACGGCGAGGCTCTCCTGTAAGTCATTTACCCTCGCCAGTACGGCTAGAAAAGCCTTATGAGTCAGGTAATAGGATGGAAATGGTGTTTTTAAGAACAACTTCTGAAGCCTGTTCCAGCCAGAATCCATGTCCATGATCCTGGAAAGCTGAAGTGAAGGTCAGGGAGTGAAGCTCCACAGTCCATAGCGGAGTCTTTAGGAGGCAGCAGAAGTCTCTGGCTAAGCAAGAAGACGCTTTCTCTTCCAGGAGAAGATTACCTATTACCAGTCCTACTGTCATGTGACGCCGAGCTCCACATACATGAGGTGGGGAGGAAGACCTAAGAAGTATTACTCTCAGTAGTCAAGAACTACCATCAGACAACTGGGGGCATCAGTCATCACAGGAGGCTGCACCTCAGTGTCCAGAGAACTCTACCAGCTGAGGGCATATTTTTAGTATAGACCCTAATTTTTTTCTCTCAGCATTCAAAAAAAATAAATAAATAAATAAAGAGGGGTCAAATTCAGGATTAAAGCGATCCAGTCTGCAGGGGTTCTTCTAATTAAAGAGGACTATCTAGTCACACTGTAGCCTCAATGTTCCCTGTCTACTCACAGGGGATAGTTGTGTAGTGATTCAAACCAGATCCAAAAGATTGCATCTCCAGTTTTTTCTTTATTGGCAGTGGTTTTTCATGGCAGCCCTGAGGATCAGGGTATCACAATGGTGGAGTATCCAGACAACCGGCTGATAAGAGCTTCCTCAGAACCTCTACTCCAATCCCATGTTTTAGAAGTTTCTCCAATTGTGTCAGATTCTGAGATTCGTGTTTAATGCAAAGAAATCTTGCTTTGTGTCCCGTCAGTCACCGAGGTTTGAGCTTCTTAAATAAACACCTCAATTGGTGAATGTAACCCCAGAATAAGTGGGGGCCATCCAGAGATTGATCTTCAGACAAAGTGGAACAAGGGACACGACATTCCTCTCAAGCCTATAAAGGGCTCTTCAAACACCAGAAAAGACGGTAGGAATCTCAAACTCAATCATCCAAAATACTCTGGTCTCCTATCTCCGATAGGGACTTGCATCAGATGCCTCCTCTGAGGGTTGGGGTGCCCATGTTAGTCATCTATGGACTAAGAAGAAGTGGAGCAAACAAGATGATGAATCTCAAAATCCTAAAAGAACTTTAGGGCAGTAAAGTCCTTTTCTCCACTTTCAGTACCTTCTCCACTGTCATCACCCAGTCCAGTTAGACAACGGACTGACCGTATTCTCTGAGCAAGCGGTAGGCTTGAAAAGCTATCACTTAGCCCGCTAATGTAAGGATGATGGCACAGACAGAAGATCTTCTGCACAGTACATCTGCAGGTCACATTGAAAGATTATAGAACACCACTATTCTGGGCTGTGAGCCATGCCACCCGAAAGAATGGAGTCTCAACTCATCAGTTATAATGGTGTAATGGTCAAATGAGATTTTTCCCTATCCAGATGCCATAGCGTCATGCGGAAATTCAAAACTACCACAAATGTAAGTCATTTCAGCCATACATTGGCAATTGACGGACTTCCTTTTTAAGTGGAACCAGGCTCTGGTGTACATGTTGCTTTCCTACTCCCTTGGTCCAAATGTTCTGAACAGTTCAGATGAGGTAAGGACAAAGACTATGTCTTCCCGCCTCGTTGGCTCCACAGGGCCTGCCACGGTCGCTGTCAAAAGGGAGGTACTGTAAGTTGCCAGCAACAGGGGACCTGCTCTCCAAAAAGAGCATACACCATACTCATCCACACACTCGGCAGCTAATTGCCTGGAGGCTGATGCAGGGATCATGTCACAACTGCGATCATATCCGGAGGTCATAATTACCCTACAGACTGCCCATAGACCTACCAGGTTGAAAGACTAACGGAGTATGAAAGAGGCTCAAATCTTCATCAACTTTGATCCAGATATCTTAAAAAAAATCTCGACTAAATCTCAATCAAATTCTCAACAATGGCATCTACTGCATATCTTCTTCAAATAATAATAATTCTTCAAAACCTCAAGTTCTGCTGTCCTTCCTGTAAGGCGCTATCGGTTGTCTTCTCAGCCCTATATAGGGTCCTATCAGAACTGTTACATAAAGGTCCCTCACCGCAGCCAGGCGGTGAACTACAGGATCCATTAATCTAAGATCCATACTTCAAAAATTGAGATGACTTCCTCATCTGGGTATCAATGCCAGATTTTTTTTCCAAAAAAAAAAAAAAAAAAAAATTATGCTTCCTTTTATATACAAACCTCTTGTTAGGATTAATGAAGTCTCCACACTCAAGATTTAAGAATAGCAGTTCTTGATGTCTTCCCTTAAAAAATGATCTTCCGTTATTTTTTTGTGCCTCCTATTCCAGTGCTCCCAATAACTGGGCAAAGGGCAAGTTGTCACTATAACCAGGTGGTCTAAGGCCACCATAGAAGAACACTACAGTATACATGCTATCAAGATCCTTCTCAGTGATAAGGATTCCTTCTATACAGCCTACAGCTACCTCTTCAACAGAGTTATGTCATGGACAAAGTGGACAAGGCCACAACATGGTCGTCATCTTTAACCTTTGTCAAATATTATAGGCTAGACTATCTCTTAAGCAGAAGGCACTCTGTGGCAGTGCAGTGCTTAAGTTACAAACATGTGGCCCACCCATAGAATTTTTCGGTACTGCTTTACAAATCCCATTTGTGTGTGCTGCCCCTGAGACGATCAGGAAAACAAAAATTTACTTACCCCGAAATTTTCTTTTCCTGGAGTCCAGGGGCAGCACATGCTTCCCTCCCTTATTTATATTGCTTTATAATAATACACTGTCTCCTAGTTCCTCCTCCCTCTTATAGGGCTCCTTAACTAGTTAATTGAATACATGTGTACTGCTTGGTAACCTGTCTCTATCTGATTGGTTCTAGAGGACTAAAACCCATTTGTGTGTGCTGCCCCTGGACTCCAGGAAAAGAAAATTTCGGGGTAAGTAAATTTTTGTTATTCTTGTACATAGGGGGCAGTATTATAGTAGTTATATTCTTGTACATAGAGGGCAGTATTATAGTAGTTATATTCCTGTACATAGGGGGCAGTATTATAGTAGTTATATTCTTGTACATAGAGGGCAGTATTATAGTAGTTATAGTCTTGTACATAGGGGGCAGTATTATAGTAGTTATATTCCTGTACATAGGGGGCAGTATAATAGTAGTTATATTCTTGTACATAGGGGGCAGTATTATAGTAGTTATATTCTTGTACATAGGGGGCAGTATTATAGCAGTTATATTCTTGTACATAGGGGGCAGTATTATAGTAGTTATATTCTTGTACATAGGGGCAGTATTATAGTAGTTATATTCCTGTACATAGGGGGCAGTATTATAGTAGTTATATTCTTGTACATAGGGGGCAGTATTATAGTAGTTACATTCTTGTACATAGGGGGCAGCATTATAGTAGTTATATTCTTGTACATAGGGGGCAGTATTATAGTAGTTATATTCTTGTACATAAGGGGCAGTATTGCAGTAGTTATATTCTTGTACATAGGGGGCAGTATTATAGTAGTTATATTCTTGTACATAGGGGGTAGTATTATAGTAGTTATATTCTTGAACATAGGGGGCAGTATTATAGTAGTCATATTCTTGTACATAGGGGGCAGTATTATAGTAGTTATATTCTTGTACATAGGGGGCAGTATTATAGTAGTTATATTCTTGTACATAGGGGCAGTATTATAGTAGTTATATTCTTGTACATAGGAGGCAGTATTATAGTAGTAATATTCTTGTACATAGGGGGCGGTATTATAGTAGTTATATTCTTGTACATAGGGGGCGGTATTATAGTAGTTATATTCTTGTACATAGGGGGGCAGTATTATAGTAGTTATATTCTTGTACATAGGGGGCAGTATTATAGTAGTTATATTCTTGTACATAGGGGGCAGTATTATAGTAGTTATATTCTTGTACATAGGGGGCAGTATTATAGTAGTTATATTCCTGTACATAGGGGGCAGTATTATAGTAGTTATATTCCTGTACATAGGGAGCAGTATTATAGTAGTTATATTCTTGTACATAGGGGGCAGTATTATAGTAGTTATATTCCTGTACATAGGGAGCAGTATTATAGTAGTTATATTCCTGTACATAGGGGGCAGTATTATAGTAGTTATATTCTTGGACATAGGGGCAGTATTATAGTAGTTATATTCCTGTACATAGGGGGCAGTATTATAGTAGTTATATTTCTGTACACAGGGGGCAGTATTATAGTAGTTATATTCCTGTACATAGGGGGCAGTATTATAGTAGTTATATTCATGTACATAGGGGGCAGTATTATAGTAGTTATATTCTTGTACATAGGGGGTAGTATTATAGTAGTTATATTCTTGTACATAGGGGGCAGTATTATTGTAGTTATATTCTTGTACATAGGGGGCAGTATTATAGTAGTTATATTCCTGTACATAGGGGGGCAGTATTATAGTAGTTATATTCTTGTACATAGGGGGCAGTATTATAGTAGTTATATTCTTGTACATAGGGGGCAGTATTATAGTAGTTATATTCTTGTACATAGGGGGCAGTATTATAGTAGATATGAGATGTAAAACATGACATGATACACACAGGACAATTTTAGCCTTTATTCAGTTTGTTTTTACAATCAAGTATGTGGCCATTTACAGTACAACAAACAGCACGGATTGTGCAGCGCAGAACTGGACTAGAAAATGACTCTACACAAGGAGTGACGTCTGCTGTCACATCAGTACAAGTCAGTGCTGTGCCAGACACACGATAGGACTACAACATAAGACTAAACATATGTGCCTAGAAATCAGGAGGACATGGAAAATCAGGCAGCGACATCAGACTAAACAGACTTTCCACAGATTATAAGGGAATGGAGATCCCTGCACCCAGAGGACTAGGAAAAGATGGATGCTACTTATTGCTCCCGGTTCTTCAACATCTTTCAATTGTATTGGCCGCCTGAGGCCACCAATACAGTTGAAAGAAGAAGGGTAAATTCAGTCTCTCATTATAGCTTCTCTCCAGGGTCTCTATTTACAGGAAGAATGCTGGGGGACTTCCACAGATAATGGAGTTTCAAAGAGCCAATGAAGTGACGCTTTAAAATCTACCATTTGATTTCACGCATTATGAACCTAACATAATTTGAGAATGCTGGAGCTACACATATCTTATTTAATCATTGAGCTGAGTGGTTTTGCTAAAAAAAAACCCAATGATAACATTATGATAATGAAGGCTCGGCACTATTCCTCTCACATTAATTATGCAGCTGCTCCAGAGAATGATGTAATCACTGTGTTGTGCCTGACAGGCAGAAGTAATCAATCGCTGCACCATCCAGCTTAGGTTGATTAGTCCTGTCTGGACAGTTCAGAAAACTCTCTGTAATGTGTTTATCAATGGCAGACTGAAGCAATCCAGCTTTCCCAAGGTCCTGAATGTTATAATTGTTATTTCAGCAAAACTACTCAGCTCGGGGATTAAACATTCTCAAGATATGTTTGGTTCATAATGCCTGAAATCATACGGTATATTTCCTTTAAGTTGCCCGGGACTGCAGGAAGATTCCGTGTTTGGTAAACTCTGTCATGGGGCGATGGTCTGACTGCCTGCAGAAAGGGCTCCCGTGCCATAGGTTTGCAACCACTGGAATAGAACAACAGAAACACTCCACTATTACATTCCAGAGCTGCACTCACTATTCTGCTACATACATGACATTACTTATCCTGTACTGATCCTGAGTTACATCCTGTATTATACCCCAGAGCTGCACTCACTATTCTGCTGCTGGTGCAGTCACTGTGTACATACATGACATTACTTATCCTGTACTGATCCTGAGTTACATCCTGTATTGTACCCCAGAGCTGCACTCAGTATTCTGCTGCTGGTGCAGTCACTGTGTACATACATGACATTACTTATCCTGTACTGATCCTGAGTTACATCCTGTATTATACCCCAGAGCTGCACTAACTATTCTGCTGCTGGTGCAGTCACTGTGTACATACATGACATTACTTACCCTGTACTGATCCTGAGTTACATCCTGTATTATACTGCAGAGCTACACTCACTATTCTGCTGCTGGTGCAGTCACTGTATGTACATGACATTACTTTTCCTGTACTGATCCTGAGTTGCATCCTGTATTATATTCCAGAGCTGCACTCACTATTCTGCTGCTGATGCAGACACTGTGTACATACATGACATTACTTATCCTGTACTTATCCTGAGTTACATCCTGTATTATACTGCAGAGCTGCACTCACTATTCTGCTGCTGATGCAGACACTGTGTACATACATGACATTACTTATCCCGTACTTATCCTGAGTTACATCCTGTATTATACTGCAGAGCTGCACTCACTATTCTGCTGCTTGTACAGTCACTGTGTACATACATGACATTACTTATCCCGTACTGATCCTGAGTTACATCCTCTATTATACTGCAGAGCTGCACTCACTATTCTGCTGCTGGTGCAGTCACTGTGTACATACATGACATTACTTATCCTGTACTGATCCTGAGTTACATCCTGTATTATACTCCAGAGCTGCACTCACTATTCTGCTGCTGGTGCAGTCACTGTGTGCATACATGACATTACTTATCCTGTACTGATCCTGAGTTACATCCTGTATTATACCCCAGAGCTGCACTCACTATTCTGCTGTTGGTGCAGTCACTGTGTGCATACATGACATTACTTATCCTGTACTGATCCTGAGTTACATCCTGTATTATACCCCAGAGCTGCACTCACTATTCTGCTGCTGGTGCAGTCACTGTGTACATACAGGACATTACTTATCCTGTACTGATCCTGAGTTACATCCTGTATTATACCCCAGAGCTGTTCTCACTATTCTGCTGCTGGTGCAGTCACTGTGTACATACATGACATTACTTATCCTGTACTGATCCTGAGTTACATCCTGTATTATACTCCAGAGCTGCACTCACTATTCAGCTACATACATGACATTACTTATCCTGTACTGATCCTGAGTTACATCCTGTATTATACCCCAGAGCTGCACTCACTATTCTGCTGCTGGTGCAGTCACTGTGTACATACATGACATTACTTATCCTGTACTGATCCTGAGTTACATCCTGTATTATACCCCAGAGCTGCACTCACTATTCTGCTGCTGGTGCAGTCACTGTGTACATACATGACATCACTTATCCTGTACTGACCCTGAGTTACATCCTGAGCTCCAGAGCTGCACTCACTATTCTGCTGCTGGTGCAGTCACTGTGTACATACATGACATCACTTATCCTGTACTGACCCTGAGTTACATCCTGAGCTCCAGAGCTGCACTCACTATTCTGCCTGCACAGTCATTTATTGAGGCTGGAATTAATTTTATAACATACTGAAAGGCCCCTGAAAAATACACTGGGCCACATTTACTAAGGTGCTTGTCACAATTTTCTGTCCGACTTTGCAAGTTCTTTTATGCACAAACTGCTTGCCCTTGTATTTAAAGGGCTATTCTCGTTTGGGCACTCACATTCAGTTTCATTAATCTGCCATATGTAAACATTTCTTCAATTAGATGTTATTAAAAAAAATGTTCCTGTTGTATATAAAATGTCCGGGAGTTACTACATGTCACACAGCCGTCCTGTGGTGATGATTGCTGTATCCTGGTGGTCCGGCAGGATTCTATAGTGCAAGTCTGGCCACTGCTGCCAGAGTGTGAGGTGGTCGTATCCAAGGATACAGTCTCGTTTCTAAGGGACAACATGACTACATTTATGAGAAATTATCTTCACACAGGAACATTTTTTTTAATTAACATCCAATTGAAGAAATGTTTACATAAGGCAAATGAATTTAATTAAATGTAAGTGCCCAAATGGGAATACCCCTTTAAGAAGTGTCTGTGTCACCTATGTTTTGCGACTGCACTAAAACCGACACAAATTTCTGCACATAAAGGGGCCGCTCCGAAGCACAGTGTGACCAGGCGCCACATTTATCATGCAGAGTCCGACAGAAGTGCATTGCACGCCTCATCTTAAAGGTGCACCAAAAAAAAGGTGCACCCCTATTTCGATGAATACGAATCTGGCGCCCCCTGCACACCACACAGGCAAACTGCACACAGTACAGACCGCACTGTTATTGATAAATGTGGGCCACTGTTCAGAAAAATCACATCAAGAAGCCTTTTCTGTAGCATCAAGTTCATTAGTCACTTTGCACATACTGTACTTTGCTTTAGTTTTGTGTTACTGATCTTGAGTGGTTTATTATACCCTATTTACTGATAAAGCTCCAATAAGTACATTGTTGATTTTTTTTTTTTGTCGTATTTTCCTAATATTGTTGATAATAAAGGCTCCAATAATGTATTTAGAAGAGTAACACATTAGTGAAGCCCTCATATCCCCTCTTCCTCCCTAGACTTTGCTCCACTTAATTCCATCTTGCTAGTAATAAGACATAAACTCACTAAGATGACATAAAAGTCTATGGAGAGGGAAGCAGTGAGTAACAGCAGTATTGTATGATGCCAGTGAAGAAGTCTTAGACAGCTGATAGGGTGGAGGTCACCGGGATCTTCAGTATCAGATTAAATGGTTCATAATAAGTTATTTGGACCCCCGCTTGCCCTGTGGTTATTCCACACTGATACAATGGGGGATATTTATCAGGACCTCTGCGCAACGAGCGGAGGGCGCAGCCGGCTGCCCCGATACATCAAGAGGCTGAAGCCTCTTGATGTATCGGGCTGCGAACATGCATATCATATCACATCACATGCTATCATACTCTGGTGCACGAGTGGGGAGAGGCTCCTGCTGCACGAGGACCACTGAAGACAAGGCCCCCAAATATCTCAGCTTCCTGAAATCTACAGTACTGCTTTTTTTACTATTCGGGACTAACTAGAGAAATGGTTTATAATAAGTTATCTAGACCCCTGCTTGCCAAGTGGTTTATTCCACATCCATACAATATGTTTAGAGCGCAGTGGGGAGAGGCTCCTGTTGCATGAGGACTCCAGCAGACAGGACCCCCAGATATCTCAGCTTCCTTAAATCTACAGTACTGCTTTTTAACTATTAGGGACTAACTGGAGAAATGGTTCATAATAAGTTACCTGGACCCCTGCTTACCTAGTGGTTTATTCCATACCCATATAATAGATTTAGAGCGCAGTGGGGAGAGTCTACTACAGCATGAAGACCCCAGCAGACTGCTCCCTTAGATATATCATCTTCCTGAAATCTACAGTACTGCTTTTTTACTATTCGGGACTAACTAGAGAAATGGTTTATAATAAATTATCTGCAACTCTGCTTTCCAAGTGGTTTATTCCATATCCATAAAATAAGTTTAGGAGCGCAGTAGGGAGAGGCTTCTGTTGCATGAAGACCCCAGCAGACACAGGACCCCTAGATATCTCAGCTTCCTGAAATCTACAGTACTGCTTTTTTAATATATTTGGGACTAACTAGAGAAATGGTTTATAATAAGTTATTTGGACCCCTGCTTACCTAATGGTTTATTCCATACCCATATAATAGATTTAGAGCGCAGTGGGGAGAGGCTCCAACTACATTAGGATTCCGGCAGACAGCTCACAATATCTTTCTGTAGAGTGAAACAATAAATTCTCCAAAATCTACAGAATTACCTTTTACTATTTTTGTGCGTAATCACCTCCCCCCCCTTTCAGCTCCGCCTGTGTGTGGTGTGTCCTATTTTGTGGTTTGTCCTATTCATTTTTCTTCCCATTACAGGGTGCAGTGTTTTATAAGAAAGCGGCCATATCTTTTTATAATCAACCCTTTTAAAATCTTTACATATCATGGTGCAAAAATGGCATAAAAAAATTGACAACTCTGTGTAGTACAGGAAATATATAACAATTGCAATAATGTTACCACCTGCAGGTTCTGGTGGGGGCCATGGTCCCTGCTTTGGTTTTTTTTTTTCTAATGCCTTAAATAATAGGTTTTTCTCCTTTAAAATCCTACTTTGTACATTGCAATAATCTTTACACACACTACAGAGGCTTGTACAGCCGGTAGGGAGCACTGTAGGGAGTACTGTGACCTTCCCATCAGAGACCAGCCCATTGTCTTATCATACTCTGTAAGTATACTGGGTCATAGAAGAACCTGCAGTCAATGCCCATGTGATGAAGTATGGGGCCACCTCGGATCTCTTGGACTTGGATCCCATTATCCTCCAATTGCACTTTCCATATAGTCCCCTCTTGTTAGTCCATCCTGTTGCCCAGGTCTTCATGTCACTGTCATGCTGGAGTTAAGACCACCACAGTGTGTCGTCTACTGCCTGCGCTGCTTGTGCTGAGACCCTGAGGTCCACCACCAATATCTTTGGGGTACTGAGCACGTGGCCTTTCCGTGGCTCCCGTCCGGCAATTCGGTGCACGAAGAGAAGGAATTATAAATACTCAGCAAGACGGCAAGGAGGACGATCCCAGCCGCCATAATGGAGAAGACGCTCCAGTGGTTCAGTAACTTGGGATACAGCATATGCAAGTAGTCTATGCATTCTTCAATTTTACTAGAATAAGGGGATAAAAACATAAACAATGGGTTAGTATTGCCAAAAAGTGAAAAGATTTGGTATTCTACCATTACAATGTTTGTTACAGGAATTGAAGATCAGTTGTGTGTTGCTGAGTTTTTCAAATCCACTGTATTATAAAATTCTTTCTGGCTCTAGTTACCACTAGGGGGAGCTCAAGAGGTTACTGCATACAGATTATATTTTAAACCTTAAAAAATACCAAGAAATATTGAGTATGCATTAAACATATATAGTGAGTAGCTGGTCACCAGGAGGAAGACTATAAATGTTTGATGCATAGTCAGCCTTTTATGTAGGGTGCATAGACGCTTAATAGCACAGTAGAATGTAAGCTCCTAAGTTCTTTATCTAGTGGTACAGTATGTTTGTAACCTCATAGTCTCTGACTTTGGTGGAGAGTCAGGAGGTTAAACATCCTTTGATGAACCTTGGGTCGGCCAGGACACATCTAATGTACATGGCCAGTTGTATTTTTAGCAGCCATCGGCCCCTATGATCCCACCATAACGCCCTGCGGGGTCCAACCTGCTCTTCATCTTGGTGAATTCTTCCTTCTCCTCCTCTTCATACTCCGCTGGACTCTCACTTATCTTCTCTTCATCTTCTTCTTTCAACTCCTGGAGACCCTGAACCTTCTTCAAGCCTTCCTGATACCTAAGAAGAGGCAATGTAGAATGTGATGCGGGTAGCCAAGCAGCAGTCGGCTGTGAAAAGATGGGGGTTGAGGTGACCCCTCCATCACCACCTTAAATTCCCTACTATGGACTGAATCATTACCAATAGTGTCGGACTGGGATACTTTGGGCCCACCAGTAAAATCTGATCTTGGGGTCCACCACAGCTATAAGTTTGTTACATAATCTATTAATATAATCATATAAATACATAGGATAGTAGAGATGCTCTAAATATATGTATAAATTACAAAGAGGGAACCTTGTCCACTACTTAGGCAGGACCTGGGGGCCCACCGGTGGATCCACCTGTTCACCTGTGGGCCAGTCCGGAGCCTGATTACCAACTATGAAATGGACCAGGATTTAATATTGGTTCACTGTAAGATCATCAGACGTGGCTATGTCATTAGTACCTATGAAGCCCTGCCCCACTGTCCGAATCCAACCATCCATGTAGTATATCTAGGAAAAATTCTGGATAATATGAAGAAAATATTCTGGATAATATGAAGAATAGAAACCCAAATCAGGAAGACTGAATTACAAGAATTTCACTGTACGATTAAAGGAAATCAATCATGACAAACCAGGGACACTTACCCATAGATCCTGGCACCGTTACTGTGGTAATCTTCTTATATTTGTTATCCATGACCTCCTTCCTTCTAAAATCAACTGGAAACCTATGCTAGTGAGGGGGGAGTGAGGGGGGAGTGTTTAGCAGGTGGGAGTTGACAACAATGTCACAGCCTGTGAATCTGCAACCGGGAGGGGCTCTGGGAACTGCTCCCGGAGCCCCTCAGGCGTCTCATTGGGATTATTTTAAAGAAAGTAGGAGGCCATTGATAGCAAATATTATCATAGTGCTTGGATCTATGAGTAAGTGTCCCTAGTTTATCACAATGGATTTCCATGGTAGATTTCCTTTAAAGGGTTTGTACCAATTATTATAGTTTATTACAATCTGATTGATTTGAGAACAGATCCCCACTGATCCTAGGATGGGAGATCCCGTTCTCAGTAATTGAATGAAGTGGACAGTGATTAGGAGTGTCGGGGATACTCCCGAGCTGTGCTCAGCAATTTCGGGCGCTCCCACAGTATTGAATGAGCAGCAGGACATATGCTCGAACTGATTCTCCATCAGTTAGTGAGAAATTACCCCTGTTCTTGTGAACTGCGAAGGTCTGTTCTCGTCATCAGTGATCCTAGCAGTCGGACCCTCACCAATCAGATTGTACTTGGTAAAATCCCTTTAAGTCCATTTATCATTCTGTGTGCTGGGTCATTTTGGATATTGGTCTCTACCCCTTGTTGTAGGCCTCCTCTTCAATCTTGGCCTTGATTTCAGCACTGATGTCCTCTGCGCAGTTCGGTACCAGCCCAGACCCCTGTATCTCACAGCCGTCTGTCTCCACGCTGGGCTTCCCACTAACACAATGCAGAAAACAGAGATGGTATATACTGTTTATATAAGCTATACATCAATGATGCCACATAAATATATAACGCTGATCTTCTAGAGTAGAGGATCACCTTGGCCTAATTCTTTTAGGGCGGGGGATACAAAAATGATTAAATATTAAACACCAAAATATTGGCATGGTAAGATGATATAACCTTCCAATATAGGATGATAGAACTTTCCAATGAAACATGATAGAACCTTCCAATCAATGTAAGATGATAGAAGCTTCCCATGTAGGATGAAAGAACCTTCCAATGTAAGATGATAGAACCTTCCAATGTAGGATGATAGAACCTTCCAATGTAAGATGATAGAACCTTCCAATCAATGTAAGATGATAGAAGCTTCCCATGTAAGATGATAGAAGCTTCCCATGTAGGATGATAGAACCTTCCAATGTAGGATGATAGAACCTTCCAATGTAGGATGATAGAACCTTCCAATCAATGTAAGATGATAGAAGCTTCCCATGTAGGATGAAAGAACCTTCCAATGTAAGATGATATAACCTTCCAATATAGGATGATAGAACTTTCCAATGAAACATGATAGAACCTTCCAATGTAAGATGATAGAACCTTCCAATGTAACATGATAGAACCTTCCAATCAATGTAAGACGATAGAAGCTTCCCATGTAGGATGAAAGAACCTTGCAATGTAAGATGATAGAACCTTCCAATGTAACATGATAGAACCTTTCAATGTAAGATGATAGAACCTTCCAATCTCTCCATAGATGTGAAGGTAGGGAGTCTCCATCCCTGGATAAACTTCCATGTCCCTCAAGACTCTTGTGTTTTTAGCATTTCCCTAATTGTTATTGTGAATTGTAGAATCAATCCTGTGCATGGGTGCTGAGGCTATGCTTCTCTATGGAGCACGGTTGACTCTAGGACTAGGTGGTAGCCTTCATAGCCCACCAGATAAAATTATTCCTTGGAAGTAATCTCCTGGGAGGTCCTAGTAGCCAATAAATAAGGTTGTTCCCTTGCTCTATCTCTGGGATCCTGTATTAGGTTAGAGTCTGGGCCCACCGGAGGATCCTTGGATTCTCTGATGGGCCTGTCCGACAATGTTCATAGCTAACTTTGGTGGGGCCAGAAGAAGTCAGTCTCATGGAGAACAGCACAGCTTATCTCAGAAACAAGGGTTGGGGTCTGGATCTATTAATGTACATAATTGACATCGGATCTGGGTGCCACCTTTGCGCAGTCCTTCCGTGTTCTTGGCGCTGTACATTCCTGTGTTCTCTGAATGAATGACGCTCCCGAGGACAACACCCCGGGTGCAGTAAAAAAACATTTTGTTTGAACTGAGAGTGAGTGCGGGCTTATCGCATCCTCCATGTCCTCTCCATTGTGTCATGTCAGCAAATCTATTACTTCAGCAAAGCAACAATTTCCTGGCCCGGTATCGGAGAGTGACCCGTATCTATGCGATGGCTGGGAGGGTCGCGCTTATTTCCACAGACCCCGACATCCTGTGTTCCCAGTGGAAACAAATCAGTCGTAATGTGCCCCCACCCACAGCGGGCAGGAGGGGGGATGGGTGCTTCTGTATTTGTTTTTCTTTTTTTAGTAAACTTTTATCTAAGCTTCAGCATGAGATCACAGGACGCTGTCAAAAAACGCACTTATTCCTTGGCCGAGACGAAACGGTATCAATAATCGTTCCGATGACCTCAACTGTAGGATAAGCGAGAAGCGTATTCTCCAAGGAAAGGGGGGCACTGACTTTGTTTATCAGGAAGTTGTAGAGAAACACAAAGGTCAAAGGTTTTCCCACCATAGACATCGATGGCAAATCAACTGCATGGGCTAAAGTTAGCAGCGGGGACGTGTGGTTGTGTAGTGTGAAGCCGCACTCAATGTCAGGCAGCAGGTGGCAAAGCTATTTGATTTTATAGGGAATCTGTCACTAGTTTTGACCAAACAAAGCTGCAGCCAGGTATTTCCCTGGAGAAATGTGTAGTTATACCTTTCTATATGTTTAGTACTTACAGAAATGAGAAAAGTGCACTTTTAATTCTGCTCTGCAGCTCTTTTAAGGTCTTTCAGCCTGAAGAGCTTTCTGCTCTCTGTACTGTGCTGCTGCACTTCCCCTCTGCTACCAGCAGGATCTGTATTTTCATTGGATACTTTCAGCAGTCACTCAGAACAGAGGGGAGGGGCTTCAATGCAAAGTGCAGAAAGCTCTTCAGGCTGAAAGACCCACCTAAAGCATTTGTAGAGCTCATTTTTCACAGTCCAACTGCTACTTACTAAACACACAAAGGTACTACTACACTCTCCAGGGAGTGAATGTGGAAGGTTCTGCAGTCTCTATCAAGTTGAGGAAACTTACTTTTCTATCAATGGAGAGAGCCCCGGGGAGGCTGATAGTCCGCTCCTGTTGCCACCACTGCCACCGGGTGATTCTGCCTGGAGAACACCAAGAATAAATTCATTTATTTGATAAAATGTCTTCTGAAACACTCTATGCAGCAGAGAACCCTACTGATCCTATGATTATAACCTTTTCAAGTAATTGGTACATGTCACCTAAAATACTCTGTGCTGCTCATCCCACTATATAACTCCAAATCTCTGCTGCTGAGAACAATGCTTCTTCCACTAGTCCAAGTTCTACAAGATTAGAACACCCAGAGTCTAAAATACTCTGTGCTGCTGAGAACATTCCTACGTTTGATTTTGTAGCTCTAAGTCTATGATCTAAAAGGAACACTCCAGAAAAAGCTAATTCCTTGAATAATGCATGGTGCATGGTCTGATGGGAGGAGCAGGACTCATTTTCATTGTATTTGTAGAACCTGGAGTCCTGCTCCTCCCTTCAGGCGCTGCACAAGGTATAATTCAATGAATCAGCTGTGACTGGAGTGTTCCTTTAATGGATCAGTGCACTCCTTTCCCAAGAACTCTGCTGTAAGTTGAAGCTACTGTAGGTCACCAATTTTCTGATCCACTCCGGTAAAGATATCACCCTGTAGTTATTTGTAACAATGATAAAAGACACAGGGAAAACATATTGGGGGACATTTACTTAAAGTGTCGGTGTCTGCATTGGCTTTGTTACCGACCTGCTCTCGGAAATTGTGTAGCTGTGCAGAGACATTTCTGGCGCCGAGACAATTTTCTGTCCCCGAGACCATTTTCTGTCCCCGGGACCAAAATCTGTCCCGAGCGCCAGAAATATGTCCAACAGTCCCTGCTAGACCAGTTTTCTTTTGGTCTACTTTCCGCCAGTTTACAGCGCCCAAAAATGGCTGTGACACATATTAATTGTGTCTGAGTTTCCACTCCGCCAAAGCCACACCCCTTTTCGGAGAAGAGTCGGAGCAGACGGAAAAAGTAATTTTTTCTGTCACCGACAGCTAATAAATAGGTCTGAGAGCAGAACATGCGGTGAAAGCACCACAAAACTGGCGGAAACACCATAGTAAATGTCCCCCACTGAGGTGCAAAAAGCCATGGAAAGTCATGACACCAGCTGAAATCTATCAGTAATTAGAATGCAATCCTGACACAAAGTGAAAAATAGTATCAGTTGGTTCAACATAAAACTACAGATTACTAGAGAAGCCATCCACTTACCAGAGAAGAGAGCCCAGGGATGGGGGACGAGCTGGGGGACTGTCCTGGGATATTCAGCAGATTAAATTTCGGCACAACAGCGACACTGACTCTCCTGCGGGGCATGTTCTAGAATAAAACACCAGCAATGATGTCACCTGTGTGCATGACATCATCTGGACACTGAGCACGTGCAGAAGACACAATATTATACTATTATTACACTACTGATCTAGTCCCCCGATCCTGTACCCACCTTTCCAATGGTCAGCGACATGGACCGCGAGGAGCGAGGGACTCCATCCTCTGGAATATGCAAGAAAGTCCTCTAATCAGTATATAAAATTCTTACCAGACTTATTTCTCTTTTCATGTATACATTGTAACAAAACCTCAGCTCTTAGAGTTTTGCAAGTCATTTTCTAGATTTCACAGCATCACAACCATCTATAGTTTTCAAACTCAATGGGGCAGATTTACTTACCCGGTCCTGTCACACTCCCGCGGTGCGTTGTTCGACGAGGATTTGGGTCTGCCGCTATTCACTAAGATCGTGCGCCCGCCCGATCCGTTGCTTCCGCACCGAGGTCCGCTGGAGTTCACCTTCTTCTTCCCAGTGCTTGCATGTGCATGACTTGCGACACAATTCTAAATGTTAAATCTTGCGCGTTGTCCGAATCAGTCGGGTTGTCCGACGGCACGCCCCCGATTTCTGTCGCGTACAAGCCGGCGCCGATGCACAAAATCTGATCGCGTGCGCCAAAATCCCGAGGCAATTCGGCGCAAAACTGAAATCGTAGGGAAACCCGACGAAAATGAGCTCTGCGGACCCTAAGTAAATGAGCCCCATTGTCCCTGTGTCCCTGTGGGACTGATATCAATAGCAACTTATGTGAGCTGTAATGTAGGTCATACTATATTGTTAATTGTCTCCCAACTTTCCTGGATATTTTTATGGATCATCAATCTTTGGGAAAGATCTGACAACCTGCACCTGCACTATGAGTTGTTTCAAAAGACTGCAGTGTCTGTAAAAGAATTGTCTCTTTACAGCCTCTCAAGCACAGCGCTGTACATTCTACGGTGGCAGCACTTGATATTGCACCTCAACCCCATTCACTAACTCAAAGGAATGGAATTGATGGTACAAGTCTGGGAAATAGAACTGCTGAGTATAGACCTAAACTCATGGGCTCCTCGGGGGATTGTGGTCAGTATGACATGTTTACCAGTGGCACTGTAGTTGCGGCTGGAGTTCTGGTTGGCGAGTTTCTTATATTCCATGAGTTCGGCGTGATCCTTCTCATATGTTCTCTTCAGGTTCTCCACGTACTGCATCATCACCTCTGTGGCCCGTGACATGCGCTTCTCCTGGAGAGCAAGACACAGTAATGGTGACTCAATGGGGCAAATTTACTTACCAGGTCCTGTCGCGATCCCCGATCCGGACGGTCCAACGTGAATGAAGTCCAGCGAGATTCACGAAGCTCGTGCGCCTGAGATCCTGCATCCGTCGCTTCCGAGGTCCGCCGGAGTTCACCTTCTTCTTCCCGGTGCTTGTAAGTGCGTGTCTTGCGACACAATTCTAAATGTTAAATCCCATGCGTAGTGCGAATTTCGCCCGCCCCCCGATTTGTGTCACGTGCAAGCCGGCGCCAATGCGCCAAAATCCGATTGCGTGCGCCAAAATCCCATGTTAAATGTAGCGCAACTCGGAAATCGACGACAATGCGCGGACCATTAGTAGAACAGGGAATGAGGAACAGAGGATAAGAAGTACCTGCCGCACTGCCCCAACCATCTCCGCCCGACTGGACAGTCTGGTGATCAGGCGCTGGAGGACGCAAATGTCTTCTAGTAACTTCTGAAAAGCCTCACGCTGCTCACTGTTCTGCCACAATGAGGAGGAAGACTGGAGGGAAACACATGGGACAACCCCAATGAGAATAGTGAGTGCAGCTCTTGAGTATAATATACAATGTTACTCGGGATCAGTACAGAGTAAGTAATGGCAGTCATGTACATAATGACTCCCAGGCAGCATCCTGAGTGCAGCTCTGCAGTAGATTCCATTTAAAGGGGAATGTCTGTCAGCAGAGTTCTGACTGGTTTCAACGTAAAGAATTGTGATTTCAGCTCCGTAGTGACATTTAGTACAAACATCAGCAGCAAAAATCAGAACCTTTGTAAATGTGGTATGGGGGAAAACTGCTGCTACCTCTGATTATTTGCTCGCCATCTCACCATAACGGCAGCCTTGAAGTTCTCCAATTCTTTTTCGTTATTATCCTCGGTCAGGTTGCGTTCCCTCTCGGACTGGCTCAGCCGGGATTCCAGAGTGTAGCTGTCATTCCGAAACGCCAAGGAAAGCTGGATGAACACGTTCTGAGAAAGTGCAGACATTTACCAAATATTATATTTGGCCGCAACCAGTGGAGACTGGAGGTCGAACACACAACAGATACAAAGGTGGAAAGTTATGTGGCGAGGACTACCATCAAAAAAAATTGAGGTCACATCCTGGACAATTATAACAGAATAACCTTCATTTTATGAGCAATACAATATATCAACTCTGGCATTGTTACCTATAGAAACCAAAGATGGATTGAGATATCACTCTATGCATGGCCGGATTATAAGGTGGGTGCGTGCCCCAGGGCCCCCACCACTTTACCCTTAAAGGGGCCCACTATGTGTCCAATCCAGCTATGTGTCCGAATCCATGGGATCGGTAAAACCTGGGCCACTTAGTTGGATGCATGACTTTATCCCATGCCCATAGGACAACATGAGTACGTGGACACATACAGCTGCTAAAAGATGAGGAAGCTGAATCTTATAGAACAGTAATGGAAGGATATTGTAAATACAACTTTCACTACTTTTGGCCACAAATGTTCCCAAAAATCCTTTAATCCAAATATATAGATCAAATTCCTGCAAACCTTGTGACAGAGCACGGGACTCACCTCAACTTCCTTCTCGGTCAGTGGGGGGGCACTGAAAGTAGAAAAAATGCATTTCATATATGAAGTGATATGCAGTGTCATAGCAAGAACATATACAAACAGGAAGCCAGTGTAGATAAGGTACCAGGAGCAGGGAAGAGAGTACTGTCACTTATTACCTCTCATCCACCATGAGGAGAGCAGAGATGTAGGTGACTGAGTACAGTACTATGATAGAGAATAACAGTACAAGCCATAATAAATTCCCCCTGGCGACTCCACTAGCAAAATAGTGAGTGCAGCTCTGGGCATAATACAGCGTGTAACTCAGGATCAAAACAGGGTAAGTAATGTCATGTATGTGCACAGTGACTGCATCAGCAGCAGAATAGTGAGTGCAGCTCTGGAGTATAATACAGGATGTAACTCAGGATCAGTACAGGATAAGTAATGTCATGTATGTACACAGTGACTGCACCAGCAGCAGAATAGTGAGTGCAGCTCTGGAATATAATGCAGGTTGTAACTCAGGATCAGTGCAGGATACGTAATGTCATGTATGTACAGTGACTGCACCAGCAGCAGAATAGTGAGTGCAGTTCTGGGGTATAATACAGGATGTAACTCAGGATCAGTACAGGATAAGTAATGTCATGTATGTACACAGTGACTGCACCAGCAGCAGAATAGTGAGTGCAGCTCTGGGGTATAATACAGGATGTAACTCAGGATCAGTACAGGATAAGTAATGTCATGTATGTACACAGTGACTGCACCAGCAGCAGAATAGTGAGTGCAGCTCTGGGGTATAATACAGGATGTAACTCAGGATCAGTACAGGAGAAGTAATGTCATGTATGTACACAGTGACTGCACCAGCAGCAGAATAGTGAGTGCAGCTCTGGAGTATAATACAGGATGTAACTCAGGATCAGTACAGGATAAGTAATGTCATGTATGTACAAAGAGACTGCACCAGCAGAATAGTGACTGCACCTCTGGAGTATAATACAGGATGTAACTCAGGATCAGTACAAGATAAGTAATATCACGTATGTACACAGTGACTGCACCAGCAACAGAATAGTGAGTGCAGCTCTGGAGTATAATACAGGATGTAACTCAGGATCAGTACAGGATAAGTAATATCACGTATGTACACAGTGACTGCACCAGCAACAGAATAGTGAGTGCAGCTCTGGAGTATAATACAGCATGTAACTCAGGATCAGTACAGGATAAGTAATATCACGTATGTACACAGTGACTGCACCAGCAACAGAATAGTGAGTGCAGCTCTGGAGTATAATACAGGATGTAACTCAGGATCAGTACAGGATAAGTAATGTCACGTATGTACACAGTGACTGCACCAGCAGAATAGTGAGTGCAGCTCTGGAGTATAATACAGGATGTAACTCAGGATCAGTACAGGATAAGTAATATCACGTATGTACACAGTAACTGCACCAGCAACAGAATAGTGAGTGCAGCTCTGGGGTATAATACAGGATGTAACTCAGGATCAGTACAGGATAAGTAATGTCATGTATGTACACAGTTACTGCACCAGCAGCAGAATAGTGAGTGCATCTCATTGTGTGCTGAGCTGTTGGAGGGTGTGGTTGTCTGTGACGGAGCTCCTGCACCACCTGGAGGAAGATCAATCCACCCAGGCCTGCTCTCTCCTCCCCAGGGAGGGAGTGGGTTCTGTGGGATGAATCCAACAGGAACATCCCAGGCTTCTGCCTCCCGGACCAGGCCGGCAGGGGGCAGGAGAAGCCAGTTACCGGCCAAAGCGGAGGGGGTAAGAAGATCTGCCCGGAGCCAAGGACGCAGCGATGTGACCTCGGCTGCCACCCCCAAGACCCAGGGAAGCCGCAAGGTCTCCGGAACACAGAAGATCAAGGCAAGTGACATCAGCCTAAGTGCTCCTCCTGGAAAGCTGGGTGTATGTGCGGGAAAGCTGGGTGGTTCAGCTGGAAAGCTGGGTGCTCACGGAGGTGTGGAAAAGGCATGGGGAGATCTAAAAACCCGGGAGTCTGCTACCATCTATGGCTCCCGGATTGCTGAGCACCTCCGTGAGTACGAGGAAGCTGGCAAGGCGCTGAGGAGGCTCCAGGAGGAGGTACGGGAGACCTTGGCCCTAGCGGGGGTGGCCACTAAGAAGAAGAAACCTGATCTTCTAACCACCATCAACAGGCTTAAAGCCGAGGTCACCGCTCTGGAGGAGAAGCGTCGGCTTATCCGTGACAACAGCGGTCCGTTCCGGGAAAAGCTGGAGAATGACATGAGGTTTGAAGAAATGCGCCAGGAGAAGCTAAGAAAGCTGAAGGGGCTTGGGATCCAGGCGGATGATGGCGATGATGAGGAGGATGAGGAAGATCAGCCGTGTCCGTCTGGTGGCCTGCACCAACACCAGCAGGCCTCGCACGACAGGCTGCCTGCAGAGCAAGCGCCATTACCATCAGGCTGCGGCTCTGCCAACCTGGAGGAGGAAAGTGATGGCAGCGGCCAGGGGGGGGCGCTAATGGCTCAAATACGTCAGCTCGAGTCCCCAGTTCACCTCCAGGACTTTTCTTTCGGCGATGATTTGCCTGATGACGACCAAAAGAGGATAAAGAAGAGACCCAAGAAGACCAAGGCGTCTCAGGAGGTGAGCTTGGTGTTTCGTCCCCTCCCTGTTCCCTCCAGGCGGGCAGCAGTGCCAGCCTGTCGTGTAGGCCCCGTTACCCAGCCCAGCACGAATCCTGCAGTGGACTCGGTGCCAGGGTGCGGGGAGAGTACAAAGCCACGTTACATCATGGCGCAGAACACCAGCCTTGTTTGCAGTAGCAAGGATGGTGCAGGGAAGGCATCGGCCGAAAGGCCGGACAGTGAGGGCGATCCAGCAGGTCCTGGTACTGTGCGCTGCCCCCTAGTGGGAGGGGGGGGTGGCCCAGTGCCAGGTGCGGTGGCTCCTGTGGCCCCTAGCACTGTGGCTGTTGCTTGCTCCGGTGAGCAGCGGCAGTGTGATGGGGCTGCTGGGGCTTGTGGTGCAGCGCCTCCTAAGCATCCTGTGCAGCCTGTGGGAAAGGGCGCAGGAAAAGTGTTGTTTTGCATTGGGTCATCTGACCCTGGAGAGGGCACAAAAAGACTGTCCGGAGTCTGCAAGGGCAAGCGGCCTCTTGCATCCAGCGAGCAGCAGAGCAAAAATATCAAAAAAACTGCGGGACAACAAGGGGTTAATGCCAATGAGGCAGAGGGCACAAGTAAGATCGGGGTTGGAGCTGCCTCTTCTCAGGCTGTATCAGCTATGGAGGTGGCTCTACCCCCAGTGTCCAGTGACGCCGAGGCAACCCCAGGTCCTCCTGGCCCAGCTGGTGTGAGTGATGCAGGGAAGCGAGGCAGTAATGTATATAGTGTGGTGAATGTGGGGGTGGTGAATGGTGCTGAGGGGGATCCTGGTAGGAGTGCTGGTCCGTCTGTACCCCCAGTGGTGGCCGCTCCCATAAGGAGCTATGCGAGTGTCACCGCTGGGGCAAGTGGGGTTAACTCCTTGTCTCCTGGCTCTGGGAACAGCGTTTTGCAAAGGCGTCTTCTGGAGGCTCTCAGGAGAGGGGAAAAGTCAATCAATGTAGAGGGGAGAGATGTTGATCTGTCCTTCTGGACAGACAGGCATGGCCTGGCAGCCTTCCAAGAGAAAAGGGGGGGAGAGACTGTATGGTCTTTACCCACAACCGGGCCCGGAGCTTCCCGTAGGAATGTGGTTCGTCTTCGCTGGAGGGGCAGTGACGCATGCCCACCCAGGTCAAGGGTGGTGGAGCTCCTCCTGAAGATGAACTTCAGGGCTAGTGACATCTTTGCCCTGATACATCCTTATGGTACTCCGGAGTTTGATGTCAGCTTTGTCCGGCCGGAGGGCTTAGAGCTCTTCTGGTCGAATTATGAGCTGGCAAAGAACGAGCCTGGCTGGCGAGACTTTGCTGTGCAAGCAGTGTCTCGCCAAAACACAGTCAAGAGAGTGACCGTTTTGACCCGTAACGAGTCACTTTCTTGCATGGACATCATGACGTGGCTCAGCCGTTATGGTGAGGTTGTACAGGTACCGCAGAAAAACCGTGATGAATTTGGCATTTGGTCTGGGGCCTGGACCTTCATGATGAAGTTGAAGTGTTCAGGCGGCACAATCGCCCACATTCCTTCTTCAGCCTTTCTTGGGCGAGACAGAATCCTGATTTTCTACCAGGGGCAGCCGAAGGTCTGTCACAGGTGCGGTGACCCCACACACTTTAGCGCCAGCTGCCAAGTGCAGAAGTGCGCTTTGTGTGGTGGGCTAGGTCATCTCGCTGCATCCTGTAAGGACATTAGGTGTAACCTGTGTGGTGAGCTTGGTCACCCTTTCAGCCGTTGTCCTCGCTCCTTTGCCAATGCGGTTGTGACCCCAGTGGAGGAGAGCCATGAGGTTGCTTCTGCTGGGGAAGGTACCAGCAGAGGTGGAGGAGCTGAGGGGTCTGTGAAGAAAAGCAAGAATAAGTCACCTTCTCAGTTAAGGCGGCTTGAAGCCAGACAAAAAGGGAGAGAACTGGGGAAGCCTCAGGTTGCTGGGGTGACCCTGGGTCCTTCCTCAGAGGCTGGTCATGCTACTGAGGCCCTGAGGGATGATGAGTTGGATGAGGAGGTCAGGAGGATGGAGCGCGAGAAAGGTGCCATGTCCTCCACGTCCTCCCATTATGAGAGTATGGATGAGGATAACAGGATTTGGCTAGAAAATAAGCGCAAGCAGAAAAAGAAAAGACGCGGCGTATCTAAGGTACCTAAGGAAGGGAAAACTTCCTCCCCTCTGGTTGAGCTTTCCAACCAGTTCCTCACCCTCGATGAGATCGCTTCCTCGGAAGGAGGGGCTGAGGGTGGGGTTCTGGAGGTGGCGGCGGAGCAGCCTGCAGGGGGCGCCGAGTCTCTATCCTCTGGGGATGCTGGGTCCTCAGAGTGGGAGACTGACTCAGAGTCAGGAGACAAGGACGAAGGAGAGGGTGGTCCGGGTGGGTCCTTGGGGGCCAGTAATAATATGGACACCTCAATTTCATTAAAAAGAAGTTGCCCCAATTCTGATGGTAAAAGGGAAAAGGCATCATCTTCAGAGGAGAGTCGGGGGAAGGGAAATGGAAAGAAAAAAGCCGTCTAACTCAATCACTCATGATGGCGGAACCCACTCCTGGTGGATGTCCACATCCGGCACACCCCAGGCCACGCGGGGTTCACCTATTATAGGGGTAGCTGCAGGTCTAGAATAGACAGGTTTTATTTAAAGGAGGAAGCCATTTCTTCAGCAGTGTCCGTTGTTGAGGTGGAGTTCTCCGACCACTGTCTAATTTTGTTTTCTCTGAATGTTACAGAGACCCCCCGGATGGGAAGAGGCTACTGGAAGCTCAATTCGTCTCTCCTGGAAGAAGCGGAGATCAGACAATCCTTTGAGGACTTTCTTCAGAGCCAGGTACCTTTGCTGGGCCTTTGTAGCAGTAAGTCAGAGTGGTGGGAGATGCTCAAGAAAAGGGTGGCGAGATTCTTCCGCCAGCTCTCGAGCCTCAGGAGCCTGGACAGGTACCGCCTGTATCAGGGCCTGAGGAGGAAACTCGAGCATCTCGTCTCGACTGGAGGTAGTCGTGAAGACATCTCCAGAGTGAAATCCTTGCTGAAGAGGTGTCAGTATGATAGACACGCATCTTTGGTTTTTGAGAGGGATTACGGGAAATACCGCTCGCTCGACCCTTACAGAAACTGCAAGATGTCAGTGAATGGTAAAGTTGTCACAGGACTGGTTGACAGTACGGGATCCCTGAAAAGGTCCAGATCAGGGATTCTGGAGGTCGTCAGATCCTTCTACTCACACCTCTTGGGCAGGAAGGATCTAGATCGGGATGTGATGTCGGCTTTCCTGGCTGAAACTGTCCCTGAGCCAGGAGTAGACCCTTCTCTTGATGTTTTGACAGAGATGATCAGGGAAGAGGAAGTCAGCCGGGCGATTGAAGGGCTCGCCCTCAAGAAATCGCCGGGTCCGGATGGCTTAACATCTGAGTTTTATAAGACCTTCAAGGACGCCTTGGTTCCCCTCTTGACTGAGGTATTCAATGAGTGTCTTTCCTCGGGCGCTCTGCCGAAGTCAATGAGGAGGTCTGCCCTGATCATCCTGTCAAAGGGTAAGGACCGATCTCGTATTGAGAACTGGCGTCCCATAGCGCTTCTCAATACGGACAGAAAGGTTTTGGCAAAGGTGCTGTTTAATCGGCTGGTGCAGTTTGCGCCCCGGCTCCTTTCGGGGACCCAGCACTGCTCTGTTCCAGGCCGCAGTACATTTAGTGCTGTGCTTTGTGTCCGGGAGGCAGTGGAGCAGGGCAGGGCTGGTAACTGGAAGGGGTACTTGCTGTCCTTGGATCAGGCAAAAGCGTTTGATCGGGTCAACCACGAGTACCTCTGGTCTGTCCTTCTGAGGTATGGCCTGCCGGGGGAGTTTGTCAATTGGCTAAAGGTTTTGTATGCAGGGGCAGAGAGTTTCCCTCTTGTGAACGGTTGGATTGGCCGCTCTTTTGAGGTCGGGTCTGGTGTTCGCCAGGGTTGTCCTCTGAGCCCACTTTTATACGTGTTCGCGATTGACCCATTCCTTAGGAGGGTTGATCGTGGGCCGTTGGTGGGAGTCGGGATGGACCAGGCGGCACCGGAAGCCACTCTAAGGGTGGTAGCGTATGCCGATGATGTCACCGTTTTTGTGTCCTCGAGAGGGGAGGCGCAATGGGTGATGTCAGAGGTTGACCGCTACTCAGAGGCTTCTGGGTCCAAGATCAACCGGGATAAGTGTGAGAGTCTCTGGCTGGGATAGGGGGATCCAGGCTTTGATCTCCCGGACACTCTTCCAGGGCCCCAAGACTCTGCCAAAGTTCTAGGCATCGAATTTGGCCAGGGGGATTACCCCATGCAAAACTGGGACGGTAGGCTTAAGATCGCCGCTCAGAAGGTGGACCAGTGGAAGGGTTGGTCTTTGACCCTCAGAGAAAGGGTTAACCTGATCAAAACTTACCTGCTCCCATTGCTGATTTATCTGGGCAGTGTGTGCATGTTGCCAGAACCCCTCTGGACTCGGGTCTACAGTCTGTTCTTCCAGCTGTTATGGGGGAATAGACTGAACCTTATCAAGAGGGAGGTTACTTACCGCACGAGGAGACAAGGAGGGTTGTGTATGGTCAACCCTGTGGTGTTCCTAGTGAATACCTTTCTTAAGATCAATGTAGCAAACCTCTGGAAAGAGAGGGCTCCTCCGTGGGTATACTCCTGTAGGGGATGGTTTCGGCCTTTCTTCCAGGAATGGGAGACAGGAGGTCAAGTGAAGGATCTTCGCACATCGCATGGGCATCTTCCGGCTTACGCTACCCCGGTTCTGAAGGTGATTCGCCGGTGGGGTCTGGGAATGTGGGAGATCAGGACCATGTCGAGGAAACTCCTTGACAAGAGGGTTCTGTTTGGCCGTTTCCAGAAGCCTCTGGCCCTCAGGGATTGCCCAAGTCGGGATCTTGGGGTGGGTTTGAGTTTATTGAATTCCATCAGGATCCCCTTGAAGTTTTGGGACTTGGCTTGGCGCTGCTTCCATGGAAAGCTGTGTGTGAGGGACAATCTGAAGTGTAGGAGCTCTGAGGAAAGGGGTTGTCCCCGGGAGGAGTGCGGTGGCTTGCTGGAGAGCATGGACCACTTCCTGCTTCAGTGCCCCTTTAACACAGAGGTGTACAACCGGGTGGGCGCTTCCATCCATTGGCCCGGGTTGGCCGGTCTCTCCTATGCGGAGTGGGCCTATGGAGCATTCAGAGGCCTTGGTGGCCGGGACCGCTGCACGTTATTCCTAGTCAGTCTAGTGGTCAGGTACCACACGTGGAACGCACGGTGTTTAGTATCGACGCAGCGTAAAATCCTCCCGGTGGATGAGGTGGTTAGGAACATTCTGGTGAAGGTGCGCTCTCTGGAGTATGAGAGGCTGGGCACGGGGAGGGCCTCTCTCCTTTGGAGGGGGTTCTCCTTTAGTGTCCCTTAGTCTGTCATCTCCACTCCTGGTGTTGGGCTGATGCTGCACAGTAGATTTTTGTTTTGTGTTCTGAGGTTATAGTGATGTAGGGCTTGCAGGCGCCGAACCTGGGCTTTATGTGGTTTTGATATATGTTGATATGTTTAATGTGTTTGTATCTTGTGTACAGTGTGTATATAGTTATATGTAGTTATAGTTCTTGTGTGTATATAGGTTGGTTGGTTTTGGGGTGTTGGTGTTAGGGTGTTAGGTTGGGAGGGGGGTGGACGGGACTTGGACTGTACGATCCTGGACACTGGTCTGGACTATATAACGCGAACTTTGGACGTTAGACCAGTGTCTGGGGGGAGGGTGATGGGCGTGGGATTTAGTTAGTTATATTTTATGTTATTTAATGTTATTTCCGTTATATTCATTGTTATTTATGTGTTTATTTATTGTTTATTTATGTGTATTTTGTTTATTTATTTATGTGTATTTTGCTGTGTATTTTGATATAAAAAAAAAAATTTAGGTGGTGGGACTGGGTGAAGGTTTTGTCTGTTTTCATGCTGAGTGTGTGGTGTGTGTGGCTGGGCCAGGAGGTTTTGTAAGTTTATTTTCGTTTATATTTGTTCTTTTGTAATTCTTTTGCCAGAAGGTATGGCTTTATTTATGTTTATTATTGTTATGTTTTTCACTTTTATATAAAATAAAAGATTTACAGGATGTAACTCAGGATCAGTACAGGATAAGTAATATCACGTATGTACACAGTGACTGCACCAGCAACAGAATAGTGAGTGCAGCTCTGGAGTATAATACAGGATGTAACTCAGGATCAGTACAGGATAAGTAATGTCATGTATGTACACAGTGACTGCACCAGCAACAGAATAGTGAGTGCAGCTCTGGAGTATAATACAGGATGTAACTCAGGATCAGTACAGGATAAGTAATATCACGTATGTACACAGTGACTGCACCAGCAACAGAATAGTGAGTGCAGCTCTGGAGTATAATACAGGATGTAACTCAGGACCAGTACAGGATAAGTAATGTCATGTATGTACACAGTGACTGCACCACCACCAGCAGAATAGTGAGTGCAGCTCTGGAGTATAATACAGGATGTAACTCAGGATCAGTACAGGATAAGTAATGTCATGTATGTACACAGTGACTGCACCAGCAGCAGAATAGTCAGTGCAGCTCTGGGGTATAATACAGGATATAACTCAGGATCAGTACAGGATAAGTAATGTCATGTATGTACACAGTGACTGCACCAGCAGCAGAATAGTGAGTGCAGCTCTGGGGTATAATATAGGATGTAACTCAGGATCAGTACAGGATAAGTAATGTCATGTATGTACACAGTGACTGTACCAGCAGCAGAACAGTAAGTGCAGCTCTCAGGTATAATACAGGATGTAACTCAGGATCAGTACAAGATAAGTAATGTCATGTATGTACACAGTGACTGCACCAGCAGCATAATAGTGAGTGCAGCTCTGGGGTATAATACAGGATATAACTCAGGATCAGTACAGGATAAGTAATGTCATGTATGTACACAGTTACTGCACCAGCAGCAGAATAGTGAGTGCAGCTCTGGAGTATAATACAGGATGTAACTCAGGATCAGTACAGGATAAGTAATGTCATGTATGTACACAGTGACTGCACCAGCAGCAGAATAGTGAGTGCAGCTCTGGGGTATAATACAGGATGTAACTCAGGATCAGTACAGGATAAGTAATGTATATACCAGTGGTGGCGAACCTATGGCACAGGTGGCACTCTGAGCCCTTTCTGTGGGCACCTGGGCTATCACCCCAGCACACCAGACAACACTCAAAGAATCTTCCTGCAGTTCCAAGAAACTTAAAAGATGCTGCTTTCAGTGATATTTTGATACTTATTTCGCTACCTGGGACTGTTGGAAGAGGGAGAATTAGACAGGGTCGAATTATTTTTGGAGGACCTCCTGCTGGCCACATGATTGTCTGTGTACAGAGGGCAACTGGAAAGAAGCTAAAATGATGAAAATTTTCCATCTTTCTACTCCTCAGGAGGCCAATATGATTAAAAGATCTTGAACAGGGAGCAATAAGTTACTGCTTTAATTTTTGGTTGGCACCTCGCGATAAATAAGTGGAGTTTTGGGTTGCAGTCTGGGCACTTGGCTTCTAAAAGGTTTGCCATCACTGGTATATACGGTACACATAATATGCTGGACTGTACCTGTTTGGGAGGCCTTTGTGTACTCTGAGCTTTCTTAGCAATATGTCGGGGATATTGGGCATCACATCAGATTCGGCTTCCCCTTTCGTCTCTTCTTCATCATCTGCTGACAAGGACTGGACAGGAGAAGGGCCTGGAATAACAGGTCATAGATTATTTCTCACAATTTCTAATTATCTGCAAACCAAAAAAATTAAACATATAAAATATTTTGCCTCCCCAAAGATATATCACCAAAGATATGTAATAAGTAAGTGAGGAGTGAACCTGCTGCCTCCATGGAGTCGGAGTCTCTCCCTCTAAGAATCCCAGAACAAGTCTATAAATTTTAGTAAGTGATAATCACAGGATGTGAATAAGACGTCTGTCAAGGCCTTTGGTTTCTTATCATTGGCAACAGGCTGGTGTCATCCATGTCACGCACCAAAGCCACATATACACTAAATACTACAAACAAAGCCTATAGGGCAGTATTATTATTGTATTATTGTACATAGGGGGCAGTATTATAGTACAGGCCTTCCCCGGGTTATGTACAAGATAGGTTCTGCACGTTTGTTCTTAAGTCAAATTTGTATGTAAGTCGGAACAGTATACTTTATCATTGTAGATCCAGGCAAAATTTTTTGGGTCTCTATGACTATTGTGTTTTAAAAATGTTGGGTTGTCATCAGAACCAGAATTAATAATGAAGGTTAATTGCAGACACCTTTGATAACTGTTATAGCTGTTTATTGTAGCCGAAGGCTAAACTACAGTAAATTACCAAAATCCCGGGGTCCGTTTGTAACTAGGGGTCGTCTGTAAGTCGGGTGTTCTTAAGTAGGGGAACGCCTGTAGTTATATTCTTGTACATAGGGGCAGTATTATAGTAGTTATATCCCTGTACATAGGGGGCAGTATTATAGTAGTTATATTCCTGTACATAGGGGGCAGTATTATAGTAGTTATATTCTTGTACATAGGGGGCAGTATTATAGTAGTTATATTCTTGTACATAGGGGGCAGTATTATAGTAGTGATAGTCTTGTACATAGGAGGCAGTATTATAGTAGTTATAGTCTTGTACATAGGGGGCAGTATTATAGTAGTTATATTCTTGTACATAGGGGGCAGTATTATAGTAGTTATATACTTGTACATAGGAGGCAGTATTATAGTAGTTATATTCTTGTACACAGGGGGCAGTATTATAGTAGTTATATTCTTGTACATAGGGGGCAGTATTATAGTAGTTATATTCTTGTACATAGGGGGCAGTATTATAGTAGTTATATTCTTGTACATAGGGGCAGTATTATAGTAGTTATATTCTTGTACATAGGGGGCAGTATTATAGTAGTTATAGTCTTGTACATAGGGAGCAGTATTATAGTAGTTATATTCTTGTACATAGGGGGCAGTATTATAGTAGTTATATTCTTGTACATAGGGGGCAGTATTATAGTAGTTATAGTCTTGTACATAGGGAGCAGTATTATAGTAGTTATATTCTTGTACATAGGGGGCAGTATTATAGTAGTTATATTCTTGTACATAGGGGGCAGTATTATAGTAGTTATATTCTTGTACATAGGGGGCAGTATTATAGTAGTTATAGTCTTGTACATAGGGGGCAGTATTATAGTAGTTATGTTCTTGTACATAGGGGGCAGTATTATAGTAGTTATATTCTTGTACATAGTCTTGTACAAAGTCTTTCCTGTATAGTTCTCCTTCCTTATAGGGGAAGGTCGCCGGCTGCAGTACAGGTTTTCCATTGGTCTGCTGGACGCCATTAGCGCAGGTCTCCGGTACAGGGCATGATGATCCTCCATGATGTTTTGAGCCTGGAATCGCTCCTGGTTCCTGTACCTCTCAGCCAGGGGTCCCATCTGCTCCAGTATGGCCTCTGTCTTGGTGACGTTATCAGCGAGGTCTTTAGCCAGTGTAGCCAGTTTTTTGTCGAGCAGCTCGTGTCGTTCAGGGTTTGCGTTTTTCATTTTATATGCGCAGTCTATTTTTTTCTGTAGCAGCAGTTTTTGCTCCTTTAGTTTCTCCAGTGTTTTTACAAGTGCTGGGATCCGGTCAGCCAGCTGGAGCTCAGGTGCACGCTCAGCTGCAGGACTGGGAGAGGCTGCAGGTGCATGCTCAGCCGCTGCATAGGGAAGTGCTGCATGCTGTACTCTGCTGGGTCCGGGCCTCTGTGCCGCTGGTGGGCTCTGGCGCGCTGCGGCTGTCACTACTGGGGGGGTACAATGTCCATCATGGGGACTGGGTCCCACTTTCCTGCCAGTGACAGCGCTGGTAGCAGCTTGAGGCCTCCCTGCTGGTCTCACCTCGGCCTCCACAGATCTTACAGTCCTGCTTCCTCCACTCCCAGACCTGGTTCTCTCAGTCCGGATCAGGACAGGCTTCTGCAGGTTCTCCAGGATGGTCTGGCGCTCCAGGGATGTCCTCCTGTGCCTGGATGGAGGTGTAGAGGGCACAGCTAAGGCCTGTAATGGAGGCTGCCTCTGCTCCTGCACACCTTTCCCCAGCGGATTTCCCAACACTTTGCTCTCACTCAATGGTTCCTGCTTCACACTCACACTGGCAGATGGATTCACCATAGAAGTACTTACTGCTGCTTTCTTTACTGCATTCATGTTCTTCTCTTCACAAACTCTGACAACACCGGTACTGCTGACACGCTGCACAGAACTCACTTTACTGGTCACTTTAGGATTTACATCCATAGGTTTTGGTGGCTGGGAATTAGTTCCCGGAGAAGGCCTTGAAGCCTGGGCCTTGCATGGGGAACTTCCCCACCCAGGGTGGCCCCGCCCTGGGCTAGCTCCAGACATGAGGAGACCTCAGGAGCTCACACTGCACACAACCTCTCAGCAAGGGGGCAGTATTATAGTAGTTATATTCTTGTACATAGGGGCAGTATTATAGTAGTTATATTCTTGTACATAGGGGGTAGTATTATAGTAGTTATATTCTTGTACATAGGGGGCAGTATTATAGTAGTTATATTCTTGTACATAGGGGGTAGTATTATAGTAGTTATATTCTTGTACATAGGGGGCAGTATTATAGCAGTTATATTGTTATATTCTTGTACATAGGGGGCAGTATTATAGCAGTTATATTCTTGTACATAGGGGGCAGTATTATAGTAGTTATATTCTTGTACATAGGGGGCAGTATTATAGCAGTTATATTCTTGTACATAGGAGGCAGTATTATAGTAGTTATATTCTTGTACATAGGGGGCAGTATTATAGTAGTTATATTCTTGTACATAGGGGCAGTATTATAGTAGTTATATTCTTGTACATAGGGGGCAGTATTATAGTAGTTATATTCTTGTACATAGGGGGCAGTATTATAGTAGTTATATCCTTGTACATATGGGGCAGTATTATAGTAGTTATATTGTTGTACATAGGGGGCAGTATTATAGTAGTTATATTCCTGTACATAGGAGGCAGTATTATAGTAGTTATATTCCTGTACATAGGGGGCAGTATTATAGTAGTTATATTCTTGTACATAGGGGTCAGTATTATAGTAGTTATATTCTTGTACATAGGGGGCAGTATTATAGTACCGTAGTTATATTCTTGTACATAGGGGGCAGTATTATAGTAGTTATATCCTTGTACATAGGGGGAAGTATTATAGTAGTTATATCCTTGTACATAGGGGGAAGTATTATAGTAGTTATATTCTTGTACATAGGGGGCAGTAATGTAGTAGTTATATTCTTGTACATAGGGGGCAGTATTATAGTAGTTATATTCCTGTACATAGGGGGCAGTATTATAGTAGTTATATTCCTGTACATGGGGGTAGTATTATAGTAGTTATATGCTTGTACATAGGGGCAGTATTATAGTAGTTATATTCTTGTACATAGGGGGCAGTATTATAGCAGTTATTTTCTTGTACATAGGGGGCAGTATTATAGTAGTTATATTCTTATACATACTGGGCAGTATTATAGTAGTTATATTCTTGTACATAGGGGGCAGTATTATAGTGGTTATATTCTTGTACATAGGGGGCAGTATTATAGTAGTTATATTCTTGTACATAGGGGGCAGTATTATAGTAGTTATATTCTTTTACATAGGAGGCAGTATTATAGTAGTTATATTCTTGTACATAGAGGGCAGTATTATAGTAGTTATATTCTTGTACATAGGGGACAGTATTATAGTAGTTATATTCTTGTACATAGGGGACAGTATTATAGTAGTCATATTTGGTTACATAGGGGGCAATATTATAGTAGTCATATTTTGTTACATAGGAAACAGTATTGTATTAAGGGGTTATAGAACTTGGCTTGGATGAGGGCCAGTGTGGGTCATATAGATATTACATACATTTGTTTGTATAGTCATGTTCTATGGCAGAGCAGTTTCCACCCTTCCTGTATCATTTGATAATATCAGTTCCAGGATCTGTCCTGTTATTTGTCCTCTTGGTCATTAATGGGAACATATTGAAGACTTACCTCTTTCCTGCTCAGCCGCCTCGCTGAGATCTGGAAGCTTCTGTCCCGTGAGGTTCTGACTTCTCATCAGTTTATGTTCCTGAGCAGGAAATATAGCAATGGTTAAAGATTATATGTCATTGGATATGATCTTTACCTGTAGGCAGAGAACATTTTGTGATGATAATAATAAAGATGAGCAAATGATTGTCCATTGGGGATTATCTGATGGTTTTTATAGGGTGTTTAATGAAGAAGATATGATGGATAGGTGGGATTAGATTTTTTTGGGATGGATGTATGATTACATGGTCTTAGGTGAAGATCCATGTGTGATGGATGGTGCGATTACTTGGTTTTTGGTGAAGGTGATACAATAAATGGTAAAAGATAATGGGGCACATTTACTTACCCAGTACTGTCGCGATCCAGCGGCGCGTTCTCCGTGGAGGATTCGGGTCTTTTGGCGATTCACTAAGGTAGTGCGCCCAATGTCCACCAGGTGTCACTGCTGCGCTGAAGTCCGCTGGAGTTCGCCAGAGTTCACCAACCTATCCTGGGTGCAGGTAGGCGCGTGTCAAGCGACACATTTTTTTTTTTTTTAAATAACGTGGTTTTTCCAAATCATTCGGGTTTTCCAACAGCCGCGCCCCCGATTTCCGCCGCATGCATGCCACAATCCGATCGCGTGCGCCAAAAACCCGGGGCAATTCAGCGCAAACCGCTTATTTTCGGGAAACCCGACGAAAAAGAGTGATTCGGGCCCTTAGTAAATGACCCCCAATGAGATAAAAGGTCACATTGTATGGTTTTAAGGAAAGGTATAGTCTATATCATGACTAAGAATCTAACCAGATTCGAAACGCGTCAGTGTTTCCCTACTTCTGTCATGGCATTGTGACGCTTTTAATAAGATTTCAAATAAATGATGTTTTTATATTACCCTTTTGGAACTTCTCATTGCTTTACTTTTTCCTACTATTATGATGGCTTGTGGGCGTATATCACATTAAGTTAAGGTGAGCTGATAGATATTGGGATTAATTGGTCAAGAAGATGACATGATGGAACGTGGGATTGTAAAAACTTTGGTAAAGAAGATATGATGGATGTTAAATTTATATAGTCTGTGGTGAAGATGATAGCAAGGATAATGGGATTATGGGGCAGATTTACTTACCCGGTCCATTTGCGATCCAGCGGCGCGTTCTTTGCGGAGGATTCGGGTCTCCAGGCGATTCACTAAGGTAGTGCGCCCAATGTCCACCAGGTGTCGCTGCTGCGCTGAATTCCGTCGGACTGCACTGAAGTTTACCGTCCTACGTTGGGTGCAGGTAAGCGCGTGTCATGTGACACTTTTTTTTTTTTTTCAATACGGCGGGTTTTCCGAATCCGTTGGGTTTTCTTATGGCCACGCCCCCGATTTCCGTCGTGTGCATGCCGGCGCCGATGTGTCACAATCCGATCGCGTGCGCCAAAATCCCGGGGCAATTCAGGGAAAATCGCTGCAAATCGGAAATATTCGGATAACCTGTCGGAAAAAAGCGATTCGGGCCCTTAGTAAATGACCCCCTATATGGGTGGATTACATAGTATTTGATTAGGATGATTTGACCCGGTGATCCTCCATCATCCTCTATCATAACACCATAAAGCTTGCAGATGACACGTAATTATAGAATAAAAGAAGTTGAGGATAGGTTATTGGAGGGTGGGGACCACATTATGGAGACTAAATCTTTAGGCCCGATCATAAAGGCTAACAATGCTATTGGGGAGGGACAGAATAAAGCAAACTGATGGAGAGTGAGGACCGAGTGATATGAGAGGGTCATAACTAAAATGATGGAGTGGTAGTGGATAAGGATACTGGTGGCTGATTAGAGAATGATGGGAGTCGGAATACAATATATATAATAGCAGGGCAGTGGCAGCAGAATAACACAACGCTGTGTATCCTTAGATGCATGGATGACGTGACGGAGCGGCTCCGGGATTACACATCAGGGCACGGTCTCACTGCATGATACAGGTTGTTGACATCAATTCAGGAAGGAAAGTGTCCGGGAAGAGGATACTCTGGGGTGAGATACTGGATCTGTCGCCCTCTGACAGACCAATCCATCAGACCTTTCCTGTTTACATGTTGGGGTTACATTAGAACTGGCAGGTCCTGTCCCCCTCTCAATGGGTGTCCCTGGGTGTAATATGTGTCACTGTGGATACATGTTGTGATTTCAGCACATCCCGTTTGTTTCTTTGCATAGAATCATCAGTTCTATCTGCGATGGACATTTGCTGCGGAGGTGAATTATTGACAATGGCGTGTGAAGAGGTGACTACCTTTAAAAGAGCGACTCAAAAAAAAAAGATGGGATGTTTTTTCATGAGTCGACCCTTAAAATAACCAATCTTAAACGGGTTGCCCCAAGATTTCATATTATCCCCTATCCTTTGCCGATTTGTCTACCACTGAGCCCAATGAGAACTTACTCATAGATCTCTGGTAACATCGTAGGAGCCCTTTTGGCTCATTATCATAATTATAAAAGTTGATTTTAGAAGGAAAGAGGCTATAGATAACAAAAATAAGAAGATTACCGCAGTCACAGTGCCTGGCTATATGAGTTTGTACCCCTGGTTTATCATGATGGATTGTGATGGTAGATTTACTTTAATTCACGGAGCAACCAGTTGCTGGGGGGCCCACAATAGCCTGTACATAATGAATCCATAGGGTGTGAGGCGGGCTTACATAAAATACCCATGAGCCTCTTGGTACGATAAACTAGGAAATATTTAAGGACAGGAGACTGTTTTAGTTTCTGAATTTTGAATGCTGCCATGTGAGTTCACTGCAATGGGGCCTACTGAGGCTCTGTCACCCAGGGGCCTACTGAAACCTGGAGCCGACCTTGTCTGGTGGTCCCATAAACAGCGACTGGGTGCATCATGGTCAGGGAGGGTCCTCAAAGGTCATAGCCCCCACTAATAATCATTTTGTTCTCCATTTTATGTAGGTAGGGGATAATGTGAAATCATTAAATATGGTGCAATTGGGTGCTTTATATTTTCATTGAATCATTGTAATGTTTTATTTACAAATTTTTTATATAGTTATAGGATACACAGTACAGTATATAGGTTTTGGATAGAACTGAGTTAAGTATATTAGTCCGGCCCTCTAAAGCCATTCACAATTCCCTTGTGGCCCCGTGGGAAAATTAATTACCCCCGCCCCCATCTAAGGCTACTAGAGAGAGGCCGCTTTCATATGGGGCATAGGTGTTTAATTATCTGGGGCAATCCAGGTCATTGCGACTAAGCACTACCACACCCCGTAAGGTGCACAGTTTTATTAATTGTCGGACAAAGTGCAGCCACAACACAAAAGTGGCGCAAACTCTTTATAAATACATGTGCAAGCTCCAAAGACCCTCTTTCTAGGGCATAAAAAAACTTTTGGAGACACAATGATATATCTGGGCCATAGTATTATTATCAAGTCAGTGACATCACAGATTCTTAGTGGAGTAAGATGCAGTAAGGAGTTGCAGATGCAGGTAAGTGCATCCCATCACTTATCACTATCAGACTTCATCATATCAGACTAGAGCATCCATACGAGGTTAGCGCCCTCTACTGGTCACTACAGAAGTTATGCAAGTCTTCTGCAAATTTAAGAGGTTTCAAGTAGTGACAATTTTCTCTGTTAGCAACAACAAGTTCCTAAAATTTCTATATCCATTTTTAGGATTTTCATGAATGATTCATGTCATTCAATGGGAACAATCATGGTCATGTGACATTCAGGTAGAGGGTTTATCAACATCTAAATGCAGTTATCAGTTCACCAGTGTAACCAACACATGACCAGGACAGATTTGTATCAGCAAGCAGAGATCTTAAAAATGAAATTGATAGAATAGACATTGACAAGTTTTCATTATGAAAGAATAACATTAACCAAAATGTAACTTTTTAGGCTGCATTCACATGTTGCGTTTGCATTGCTTTTAGAAAATTTAGCAATGCAAATGCAAGTCCGATCGCATATGCTTTTCCATTGAAATGTATGCGATCGGTAATAAGCACCGGGCCATGCTAACTTGCATTGCGTTTCTAAAAGCAATGCAAACACAAGATGTGAATGCCCCCTCAATCATTGTATAGTAAATGTACAATTAAACATATTTTAATATTTCAGTTCTTAGCAATTTTGCTTCTGCTTTCAGTTTATTCCTAATATACAGTGAACAAGCCTCGCACCTGTGTCCCTTGATCATGCCTTAAGGTGTAGGTGATGTTCCCATACACTGACAGGAAGTAGAGATCTTGAAAATGGGTAAAATTTAAATACAAAATGTGGTAGAAAGTGACAGAACTTTTTATCATGGAGACTGAAGGAGCCCTTTAAGGTGGCCATTGATCATATATATGGTGGTTACTTACCTCTCTCAACTTGGTCAGCTTCTGAAGTCGCACAGGTTGAATATGAATGTCCTTGAGTCCGCTGAATTTTGCCAATTTATTGTTACTTTTATCATAATTAGGAACAAAGTCCTTTTCTGGTGACTCTAAACTGGATTTATTTCTCTGTTCTGGTTCCACGCTGTCCCAGGAGAGGGCCCTCAGGAGCGGGGGCCGATTCCCAGCAGCCAGATGTTCAAGCCGGGAATCAACAGGAACATGTAGTGACCCTGGGACTTGGAAAGCCACACTAGAAACACCTGGTGACTCACTGGCGCCCCCTCGTGGCAAGTCACCCGGTTTCTTTAAGATGGATCTCTGGAACTCGAGCTCAGGACTGATTTTGGTCTTAATAAAAGATGGTTTGGAGGCGTCAGGAACAGTGGCTTTATATGTGTTGCTCATCTGTTTAAGGGGGTCAAAGTTTTCTTTCTGTTCGTATAGGGTCTCTTTGGAGGCAGCTGGAAGGCTGTGGGGACGTGGGGTTAGTCTGCCTTGTGAGATTTTTCTGTGGTCGTTCTGCTTCCGATCTGTTAACCCAATTGTTGCATTCTAGAAAGATGGAAAGATAGAAAGTAATGAGCGAGGAGGATGTCTTGTATGCTATGTCCGGATCACATCTATCATCTTGAGGAAGACGAAAAATCTGATCTACAAATTAGGGTTCAAAATTAATCAACACAGAAAATTACAACAACAACCGGAAAAATTCCATGTGATGCAAAGCTATGTGATGTATTGTCGCTGGTGCTGAACACAGAGCTGGAGGATCCAATTATTATGAATTTGCATGAGAATCTATGGAGAATCTACATAAACACAGGTGGCAAATTTTCACAGACAAAAAATCGCCAGCTGCAGTGATTGCGCAGGAGCGGGACCGGAACGTCCCGCGCTTGCCCACTCCACACTGGCCATGCCCTCCCCCCCCAGTTGGCTATGCCCCCCATTACGTCTCTCCCCACCCCCCCTAGGATGAAGGTGGCGGATATGGGAAAATAATCGCAAGTGCTAGCAATAAGCTACCATTTGCAATTATGTCAGGGCTTCTACGTGAATGATGTGGTGCAGAAGCCCTGATAAATATATCCCCTTGTCTGAAGTCTGATTTCTGGGAAGATAGATCTGGATTTTCTCTATCTCCATATCGGCTTACCTGCAGTAATGTTGCAGCTGCAGGGAAGATGTTGGGATACGGATCAGGTCCTGCAATCAACAGAAATTTTGTTTACTCAGTGGTAAGAATAGGCATCTTTCTGCTAATAGGGTTAATGACCACTTGAAAAGAGTTTACAGGGTTAGGCTATACGCACACGACTGTGGTTGGTCCGTGAATCACAAATTTCATGCACCGACAACAGTGCAGAGGGCAGGACTCTGTATATTATATGATATATAATATGAAGAGTACCTTTTTTCAGCACCTAACAACAGCGCTCAACTGTAATCATGATTCACAGACAACCATGTTGTCTGAAAGAACCCTTTCGTCTGGTATTGCAGCTTTCTTCCTGAGAACAGCGCCACACCGGTCCTCTGGTATGGCAACTCATCTCCATGGAAGTCAGTTGGACTGAGCTTCAATACCATGGGGAAGATTATGCACCTGTCTCATGGACTTCCTTTCAACTCTTCATTTTTAGCATCTCTACTTGCTGTCAGTAAATGGACAGGGTGAAGACCCATTTGGATCCTGTCTCTCCAGCATTGTTGAACAGTTTGTTACAGTGTTTCAGTATTACAAAAGTTGTATTATTTGGAGAGCATCATCATGGGGTTACATCCTTGTTAGAATAAAGATGTGTTCCCATTTCAGCAAATGATTGTTATTGTTTGTATCATAAAAAGTTATACAGTTTTCCAATATACTTTCTGTATCAATTCCTCATTATTTTCTAGATCTCTGCTTGCTGTCATTCTTCAGACAGCTTCTATGTTTAGTACCAGTGGACAGAAATTCGGACCACGGTCAGATTTCTATCCAGTGGAAGTAAACATAGGAGCTTTCTATCGAATGACAGCAAGCAGAGATCTAGAAAATGGTGAGGAATTGATACAGAAAGTATATTGGAAAAGTGTATAACTTTTATAATACAAACAATAACATTAATTTACCAAAGTGGGAATACCCCTTTAATCACTGACAGCAAGTGGAGATCTGGAAATGGAGAGAAATTGGAAAACAATAAGACATATTTACAGGAAAACTCTTTCCTTGTTGTCCATTTCTGGACAAATTTCAATCAGTGTATAAAAAATATATATCCTGAAATTCTGTCATAGAGTTTAGGCCTTGTTTTCCATATTGACCAATCAGATCTCAGCTTTCATTGTGCCTGATCTGATTTTGAAATAAAAGCTAAGCTCTGATTGGTTGCTATGGGAAACAAGGATACATCTACTCTTAATGAGGCCTAAAATCCATTAGCAAACCTTAGACTATAGTTTTTTGTGTATCTGATGCCTACACTAGTGAACCCTCTATTTGTCAGTCAGGTGGAGGTGGATTTATTTCCAGTCATGCTGTGGTACAGGGCTCGCTCCCCGCCCCACATCACAAAGCATTCCTCCTGTTTGCCCACTCCAGATACCTAATATAGTCACAATGAAGCCTGACACTAAGTGCTGAAATGTAAAACAAGGGAAAGAGGAGAAAAAAATGCCATGTGTCTGGCAGTGAGCTAAAAAATGTGAAATTCCGACAGGAACAATGTTTCCTCATTTATGGGAGCTATTATTAGTCTGTCATTTATGGAGATTTTAAAAGGAGGAGACGGGGGTTAAAATTCGAGGAAAATTACTTAGAAACGAGCTAAACAGAGATGACAAAGAAGCCTCCATCAGGATGAGAGGATAGCAGGTTACTAGGGACCTCATGAATACCGTACCGAAAACTGGGGATTGTGCACACCATGTCCCTATAGTTAGTGCCCACAGCAGCTCCTGCCAATTATACTAGTATTTGCCAGTCAACACATGGAGGCTTATTTACTAAGGGTCACGGATCGCACTTTCCTCGGACTGTGCACCTTTTTTGGGGATTGCACCGGTCACAAGTCCTGCTAGCGTTGTGTTCATAACGCAACGCTATCGCATAATAGGTGGGACTCGGTCCGATCACATATGCATTTCCAGGGAAACGCATGCTATTGGAATTCAAACATTACAAGACACTGGGCTCAACCAAAACAAATACTGGGTTTTTGTACCGATCATTCACTTTCCTGGAAACGTATATGCGATTGAGTTGTGGCCCGCCTCCCATGCGCTAGTGTTGCGTTATGAACTCAGAACGTGTGACCACGTTCTACGGCTACATTCACATTAACGCACTCCCGCCATACCATAGCACGGCGGGCACACGTTAGCGCCAGGGAGAGGAGGAGGGTGTGAGCACCACTTACCCCAGCCCCTCTCCATAGAGAAATATGGGGCACAGCACTGTATCCCGGGAAAAGATAGGACATGTCCTATCTTTTCACGGGGTACGGAACAGTAAGGTGCAGCACAAGTGTGCCCATTGCCGTCTATGGGAGACGTATATCCGACGTATATACGTCCCCCATGCGGCAGTGTGAATGCAGCCTTAAGCTCATTAGACCACACTGCAAAGTTTGCAATGAGCACCACAGTATAAATACCAATTTTATGTAGGGGGGATTTAAAGGGAACCTGTCACCAGGAGACCCATTTTTAGCCCTCCCTCAGTCCCCAAAGAGCATAGTACATACACTGCCAAAGTGTTTTTGTATAAAAAATAGGTTTTACAGAAAAAAAGATATGTTATATTGTACCTTTCATTAGCATCTGCTGTGTGACTAGGCAGTTGCCAAAAAGGAGGGACTGGAAAGGAGCAGTTCCCCCCCACCCTTGGGAAACATGTGACCATTTCAAATATATGAATAACTCCCCACACTCGGGATTGGCTGTAGAGGAGCAGGGGGTGTCGCTAAGCCTAGTGATGGGTGTTTTCATATATCTGAAAAGGTCACATGTAGTAGCTGTTCCCCAAGGGTGGGGGGGGGAACTGCTCCTTTCCAGACCCTCCCTTTTGGCAACTGCCTAGTCACACAGCAGATGCTAATGAAAGGTACAATATAACATATCTTTTTTTCTGTAAGACCAATTTTTTATACAAAAACACTTTGGCAGTGTATGTACTATGCTCTGTGGGGACTGGGAGAGTGCTAAAAATGGGTCTCCTGGTGACAGGTTCCCTTTAAGCTTGATCCATTGCAATACCCATGACCTGTGCAGAAACAAACAATTTTGGATAGGGTATCCAGAAATACCTTTTTTTAAAGCTGGAACAAGCCAAACCTGCTTGGGTTATTGGTGCCGGTACTATAGGATCCCTGATTCTGTAATTGACATTTCCTAACATATAATTCAATGTGGTACCTGGTGCTGCAGGGAAGGTGAAGGAATTACTACGTGACGGCACAGGGGACACTCTGGGACTCAGCGATGGGGAAGAGACTATAAGGAAAGAGTAAACAAATCTTGGTTATAGTCTCACTGTTCAATATACTACAAATACAAACAATATGTAATGTCTATGTGGGGCCCTAAAGTTGTTGCTTTTATATATCTCTCCATGTGCAGTGTATACAGACGTCCACCATGGACAGATGTAGCAGTGCTAACTGCGTTTTGCATCAATGATTTAAAGCACCAACTGCCACATGTCTTACCAATTATTCTTACTAATACTGACACATTGTAACAAACACTCCATAAAGATTTAAAAGAGTAATCCCCTCTATACACAGACCACCTGTGGGGGAGTCAGAGAGGCTGCATCTTGAACGCCGTCCCCGTCGGGTTAGGAATTTCTCGCTGACTTTTTTGGCCTCTTCCAATAGTTGCAGGTTCTTTTTCTTATCCTCCTCTGTTATCCTGACGTCGGGGAGGTTGTCATGAACCAGATCGATCACGTGGCCATTGTTGTCTGGAAGAGAAATGTATAAGCAGGGACGGATTAAGACTGCCATGAGCTCTGGGCTGTATGAATTATACAGAGCCTACAAGTCTGGAGATCACTTCCTACATATGGGACTAGAATCAGCTTCTTGGAAAATGGAGGTTGTGTCCCTTATGGTGCTTTCAATTTGCAGTTTCAGGACCTTTGGAGGGCCTTTAAAGCTCTTGAAATGGCTCTTCTTTGGTGACCTTGCGTCCCAGGCTACCGCCCAAACCGCCTATATTATAATAATCCATTACTGTGAATAAGCAGTTAGTAGCACTGAAGTCTGCTATCTCTTCCGATGAATACAACTCAGCATGTACAGAACAGTCACTATTTCCAATTGTAGTCTATTGTATGACTTTTGGAGGAGGTGCAGTAATATATTACCATATGTGTAGCATTTTTTGCCGAATTTTATTTTATATGTGCATTTCACAAAAACATTACTCAAAAGTAGATCTGTTATATCTCTTGTGGGTCAAAGGTTTTCAACACAGAGATTGTCAGGTGAGTTCATAACGATTGAATCCAGCACCTTCAGCTTTGTGTTAAGCCCCATGGACAACTCGTCACGTAGCTGTGCATCACAGGGAACGTCACCGGTTGTTGTTGCACGTTTCGAGTGGATAACTACTGAACCACTACTGATTGCAGCAATCAAATTCTGGTTTTCTTTGACACTACAGGACCTTCTTGCCATTGGAAAAACTTGACCCAATATGGCGGCTTTCAAGATGACTGCCATGTTCGAGACATAGATTAAAATATATCCTTCTAATGCGTTACTTGCCGGGGAATTCAGGAGTAATTTCTTTTTTAGTTTTTAAATAAAAGGGGCCCCCGGGACTTTTATAATAATAATAATCTTGATTTATATTGCGCCATCATATTCCATAGCGCTTTACAAATCATAGGGGACATATAAAAATATAATATTACATTACAGAACACAAACATTAATATGGAACAAAAGGAGTGAGGGCCCTGCTCGCTAGAGCTCAGTCTATTTGGATGAAGGGGGTGACACAAGAGGTAAAAAGCTTGTATAATGGTCCAGCCATTCTTTATAAGAGAGCAGCCTTTCACTTGGAAACTGGTGGTTGCTGGATAACAGATGGGAGGAGGACCCGGGATGGGTTAGTAAAAGAGGTGAAATTTCATGCAGTTAGTGAGTGTGATAGGCTTGCCTAATGAGAAGTTTTAAGAGCATGTTTGAAACTTTGGAGGTTGGGTATTAGTCTGATACTCCAGGGGAAGGACATTCTATAAAATTGGTGCAGCTTAGGAAAAGTCCTGGAGATGTGAGTAAGGGGTTCGAACTAAGGTAGAGAATAATGGAAGAGCTCGAAGAGCATGGGTTGGGTGGTAGACTAAGATTTTGACTGTTCTAGACAATGTAGAACTCAGGAGATAACTGCCATCATCCTACATCCAGCACCGCCCAAAATGGCCAAACCAAGATTACTGATGAGAAATACTTGACCCTTGGCATGGATTGTTTCCAAGAAAGACTCAGCTCTAAGGACTTGATACACAGGACCACCTCTGCTTCCCTCCTTTCCGCTCGGATCCCCGCGTTCCCGGCAGCGGGTCCTTCTGCTCCTGTCACACTGGGATGTTTTGGAGACTGCTCTGGTAAACATTGTGAAGTGTTCCTCTCCCTTGGCTACGGCTGGTATGTGTTGGCAGATTATCTGCATATCTTTCTAAGTATTTACCATTATTAGTGGAAAGTCAGTCTTAAAGGCATCCGCCAAGAAGTGATTATCTCACGTGCATGTGACTGACCACCCATTATTACTATGAAGTTCCAGTAATTGATGGATATCTCCTACTGGAGCCCTTAGATAGAGAATTGGGGTCGTTTTCCGTAGCTGTACCTTTGAGAGGAACTTAAAGTGGCGGTCCCACCAGAACTCCCCTGAAAAATCTTACCGACAGATATCAAGGAGTTTGTAGAAGAGAAGGAAGATCTGGTCTGGCGACTGGATCTGAATGACGGACTGTGAGGTCTACGGGACAAAGTAAAAAAAAAAAATGCAGAATTATATACATATAAAATAAGACAATGGGGATGTATCATTATTTTGATCTGTTTTTTTTTCTCTTCTTTTTGTGTTTTTTTTTGGAGTCTTTGGAACTTTTTAGGTGCATTTTTTCCAACAATGCCAAGGTTTTAAGAAGTGGGCGTGTCTTTTGGAGTGTTCCTAAATGTATCTTTCCAAGACGGATGTTTTTTTCTTTGTTTTGCAACATTTTAGTTCCAAATAAGAGACTTTTTAGGTGCAAAATAAAGTACAACTGACCCCATGCTTAGTTCGTGCACCTAAAAAGTCGCAAAAAATAAAATAAAAACCCGAAAATCAGAAACAAAGAAAAAAACAGACATTTGTCATAAAGGCGGATTTAGAAAGATACACAGCACTGCTAAAGTATGCCGACTTTAGCCAAGTTTAAAAAGTCACAAAGGAAAACAAATGATACATGTGCCCCAGGATATAGCAACATTATATGATGTGTGTATGTTATGCAATATTATTGGAACATTGTATTGCAGTATTTTTCAGACTCTGTATGACTGTTATTTTTCTGCATCATATGACAGTATTTTATGGGTACATCTATACAATTTCAGCACTGTATATATAGCACTATTATGTGTGTACTTTATGGAGATTCACTTTTCATTAATGCATGATATTGTAATATATGCACAGTATAGCCGTATTAGATAGGATCAGTATTATTGGAACCATGAATAATTATGTAGGCAACGTATAGTGATATTGTTTGTGCCCTGTATGTGTTTAATGTAGGCACTACTTCAGCACTGCATATTATTTGCAGACTGTATGGCAGTATTATTTGGTGGCTGCATAAAAACAGTATGTTGGCCTTTATATAGCTATAGTGTAGTATAATTTGAGCACTATATGATGGTATTATGTAGGCACCTTATGAATGTTTTATCTCAGCATTGTGCGTTGGAATGTTTTTAGGGCACTCAGGCAGTATTATATCAGTATTACAAAACAATGGGGCACATTTACTAAGGGTCCAAATCGCATTTCTCCGCTGGGTTTCCCAAATTTTTCGGATTTGAGCCGAATTGCCCCAGGATCTTGAAGCACGCGATAGGATTGTGGCGCATTAGCGCCGGCTGTCACGCGACAGAAATCGGGGGGGCGTGACCGTCGGAAAACCTGACGGATTCGGGAAAACCGCGGAGGAGGTGAATTCCGGCGGACTTCAACGCAGCAGCGACACCTAGTGGACATCCGGCGCATGACCTTAGTGAATCCCGGCAGAACTCGAGAACGCGCCGCTGGATTGCGACTGGACTGGGTAAGTAAATCTGCCCTATTATACGTTTTTTGTCTAATATAAAAGATTTGATTATTGTCCTGTGGATGTTGTTTGCTGGGTCCTTTATGTATGAAAAAAAGATTCCTTCTTGTGCACAATATACAACAGAATATACAGATCAAGATAAGATGGCAATTGTCTGGAGATGTGACAAGGACAGATCTGCTTACCGGCTTCTTTCAAGACAGTTTTCGTCTGTAGAATTTCCAGGTTCTGGCAGGATTATAGATGGTGGGACGCAGGTTCTCCCACCGGCCGCTGCATCCTGGGGAGGAAGGTGTAACTTATCAATATTACAGAGGAACTGGGGCGGCAATATTAGGAATTCACTACTGCTTAATATACTGTATAGTCAGTATCAGAGTCACAGCACTTACGTAGGTGTCCTTTTTCTGTATAAGACAGTACACAGTACCGCTTCTCCTTTCCTGTATATATATGGACAGTGCACAGTACCACTTCTCCTGTATATATATGGACAGTGCACAGTACCACTTCTCCTGTATATATATGGACAGTGCACAGTACCACTTCTCCTGTATATATATGGACAGTGCACAGTACCACTTCTCCTGTATATATATGGACAGTGCACAGTACCACTTCTCCTGTATATATATGGACAGTGCACAGTACCACTTCTCCTGTATATATGGACAGTGCACAGTACCACTTCTCCTGTATATATATGGACAGTGCACAGTACCACTTCTCCTGTATATATGGACAGTGCACAGTACCACTTCTCCTGTATATATATGGACAGTGCACAGTACCACTTCTCCTGTATATATGGACAGTGCACAGTACCACTTCTCCTGTATATATATGGATAGTGCACAGTACCACTTCTCCTGTATATATATGGACAGTGCACAGTACCACTTCTCCTGTATATATATGGACAGTGCACAGTACCACTTATCCTGTATATATATATGGATAGTACACAGTACCACTTCTCCTGTATATATATGGACAGTGCACAGTACCACTTCTCCTGTATATATGGACAGTGCACAGTACCACTTCTCCTGTATATATATGGACAGTGCACAGTACCACTTCTCCTGTATATATATGGACAGTGCACAGTACCACTTCTCCTGTATATATATGGACAGTGCACAGTACCACTTCTCCTGTATATATATGGACAGTGCACAGTACCACTTCTCCTGTATATATATGGACAGTGCACAGTACCACTTCTCCTGTATATATATGGACAGTGCACAGTACCACTTCTCCTGTTCTGTATATATGGACAGTGCACAGTACCACTTCTCCTGTCCTGTATACATGGACAGTGCACAGTACCACTTCTCTTAATCTGTATATATGGATAGTGCACAGTACCACTTCTCTTATTCTGTATATATGGATAGTGCACAGTACCACTTCTCTTATTCTGTATATATGGATAGTGCACAGTACCACTTCTCTTATTCTGTATATACGTTGGTGCACAGTACCACTTCTCCTGTATATATATGGACAGTGCACAGTACCACTTCTCTTATTCTGTATATACGTTGGTGCACAGTACCACTTCTCCTGTATATATATGGACAGTGCACAGTACTACTTCTCCTGTATATATATGGACAGTGCACAGTACCACTTCTCCTGTATATATATGGACAGTGCACAGTACCACTTCTCTTGTATATATATGGACAGTGCACAGTACCACTTCTCCTGTATATATATGGACAGTGCACAGTACCACTTCTCCTGTATATATATGGACAGTGCACAGTACCACTTCTCCTGTCCTGTATATATATATGGACAGTGCACAGTACCACTTCTCATGTTCTGTATATATGGACAGTGCACAGTACCACTTCTCCTGTCCTGTATACATGGACAGTGCACAGTATCACTTCTCTTAATCTGTATATATGGATAGTGCACAGTACTGCTTCTCTTATTCTGTATATATGGATAGTGCACAGTACCACTTCTCCTGTCCTGTATACATGGACAGTGCACAGTACCACTTCTCTTATTCTGTATATATGGACAGTGCACAGTACCACTTCTCCTGTATATATATATGGACAGTGCACAGTACCACTTCTCCTGTTCTGTATATATGGACAGTGCACAGTACCACTTCTCTTATTCTCCATATATGTTGGTGCACAGTACCACTTCTCTTATTCTGTATATATGGACAGTGCACAGTACCACTTCTCCTGTTCTGTATATATGGACAGTGCACAGTACCACTTCTCCTGTATATATATGGACAGTGCACAGTACCACTTCTCCTGTATATATAAGGACAGTGCACAGTACCACTTCTCCTGTATATATAAGGACAGTGCACAGTACCACTTCTCCTGTATATATATGGACAGTGCACAGTACCACTTCTCCTGTATATATATGGACAGTGCACAGTACCACTTCTCCTGTATATATGGACAGTGCACAGTACCACTTCTCCTGTATATATATGGACAGTGCACAGTACCACTTCTCCTGTATATATGGACAGTGCACAGTACCACTTCTCCTGTATATATATGGATAGTGCACAGTACCACTTCTCCTGTATATATATGGACAGTGCACAGTACCACTTCTCCTGTATATATATGGACAGTGCACAGTACCACTTATCCTGTATATATATATGGATAGTACACAGTACCACTTCTCCTGTATATATATGGACAGTGCACAGTACCACTTCTCCTGTATATATGGACAGTGCACAGTACCACTTCTCCTGTATATATATGGACAGTGCACAGTACCACTTCTCCTGTATATATATGGACAGTGCACAGTACCACTTCTCCTGTATATATATGGACAGTGCACAGTACCACTTCTCCTGTATATATATGGACAGTGCACAGTACCACTTCTCCTGTTCTGTATATATGGACAGTGCACAGTACCACTTCTCCTGTCCTGTATACATGGACAGTGCACAGTACCACTTCTCTTAATCTGTATATATGGATAGTGCACAGTACCACTTCTCTTATTCTGTATATATGGATAGTGCACAGTACCACTTCTCTTATTCTGTATATATGGATAGTGCACAGTACCACTTCTCTTATTCTGTATATACGTTGGTGCACAGTACCACTTCTCCTGTATATATATGGACAGTGCACAGTACCACTTCTCTTATTCTGTATATACGTTGGTGCACAGTACCACTTCTCCTGTATATATATGGACAGTGCACAGTACTACTTCTCCTGTATATATATGGACAGTGCACAGTACCACTTCTCCTGTATATATATGGACAGTGCACAGTACCACTTCTCTTGTATATATATGGACAGTGCACAGTACCACTTCTCCTGTATATATATGGACAGTGCACAGTACCACTTCTCCTGTATATATATGGACAGTGCACAGTACCACTTCTCCTGTCCTGTATATATATATGGACAGTGCACAGTACCACTTCTCATGTTCTGTATATATGGACAGTGCACAGTACCACTTCTCCTGTCCTGTATACATGGACAGTGCACAGTATCACTTCTCTTATTCTGTATATATGGATAGTGCACAGTACCACTTCTCCTGTCCTGTATACATGGACAGTGCACAGTACCACTTCTCTTATTCTGTATATATGGACAGTGCACAGTACCACTTCTCCTGTATATATATATGGACAGTGCACAGTACCACTTCTCCTGTTCTGTATATATGGACAGTGCACAGTACCACTTCTCCTGTATATATACGTTGGTGCACAGTACCACTTCTCTTATTCTCCATATATGTTGGTGCACAGTACCACTTCTCTTATTCTGTATATATGGACAGTGCACAGTACCACTTCTCCTGTTCTGTATATATGGACAGTGCACAGTACCACTTCTCCTGTATATATATGGACAGTGCACAGTACCACTTCTCCTGTTCTGTATATATGGACAGTGCACAGTACCACTTCTCCTGTATATATATGGACAGTGCACAGTACCACTTCTCCTGTATATATAAGGACAGTGCACAGTACCACTTCTCCTGTATATATAAGGACAGTGCACAGTACCACTTCTCCTGTATATATATGGACAGTGCACAGTACCACTTCTCTTATTCTCTATATACGTTGGTGCACAGTACCACTTCTCTTATTCTGTATATATGGATAGTGCACAGTACTACTTCTCTTATTCTGTATATATGGATAGTGCACAGTACCACTTCTCTTATTCTGTATATATGGATAGTTCACAGTACCACTTCTCTTATTCTGTATATACGTTGGTGCACAGTACCACTTCTCTTATTCTGTATATATACGTTGGTGCACAGTACCACTTCTCTTATTCTGTATATACGTTGGTGCACAGTACCACTTCTCCTGTATATATTGATAGTGCACAGTACCACTTCTCTTATTCTGTATATACAGTTGGTGCACAGTACCACTTCTCCTGTATATATTGATAGTGCACAGTACCACTTCTCTTATTCTGTATATACATTGGTGCACAGTACCACTTCTCTTATTCTGTATGTACGTTGGTGCACAGTACCACTTCTCTTATTCTGTATATACAGTTGGTGCACAGTACCACTTCTCTTATTCTGTATATACAGTTGGTGCACAGTACCACTTCTATTATTCTGTATATACAGTTGGTGCACAGTACCACTTCTCTTATTCTGTATATACAGTTGGTGCACAGTACCACTTCTCTTATTCTGTATATACAGTTGGTGCACAGTACCACTTCTCTTATTCTGTATATACAGTTGGTGCACAGTACCACTTCTATTATTCTGTATATATACGTTGGTGCACAGTACCACTTCTCTTATTCTGTATATACGTTGGTGCACAGTACCACTTATCCTGTATATATTGATAGTGCACAGTACCACTTCTCTTATTCTGTATATACAGTTGGTGCACAGTACCACTTCTCCTGTATATATGGATAGTGCACAGTACCACTTCTCTTATTGTGTATATATACGTTGGTGCACAGTACCACTTCTCTTATTCTGTATATATACGTTGGTGCACAGTACCACTTCTCTTATTCTGTATATATACGTTGGTGCACAGTACCACTTCTCTTATTCTGTATATATACGTTGGTGCACAGTACCACTTCTCTTATTCTGTATATACATTGGTGCTCAGTGCCACTTCTCTTATTCTGTATATATACGTTGGTGCACAGTACCACTTCTCTTATTCTGTATATACAGTTGGTGCACAGTACCACTTCTCTTATTCTGTATATATGGATAGTTCACAGTACCACTTCTCTTATTCTGTATATATACGTTGATGTACAGTACCACTTCTCTTATTCTGTATGTACGTTGGTGCACAGTACCACTTCTCTTATTCTGTATATATACGTTGATGTACAGTACCACTTCTCTTATTCTGTATATACAGTTGGTGCACAGTACCACTTCTATTATTCTGTATATATACGTTGATGTACAGTACCACTTCTCTTATTCTGTATATACAGTTGGTGCACAGTACCACTTCTATTATTCTGTATATATACGTTGATGTACAGTACCACTTCTCTTATTCTGTATGTACGTTGGTGCACAGTACCACTTCTATTATTCTGTATATATACGTTGGTGCACAGTACCACTTCTCTTATTCTGTATATACGTTGGTGCACAGTACCACTTATCCTGTATATATTGATAGTGCACAGTACCACTTCTCTTATTCTGTATATACAGTTGGTGCACAGTACCACTTCTCCTGTATATATGGATAGTGCACAGTACCACTTCTCTTATTCTGTATATATACGTTGGTGCACAGTACCACTTCTCTTATTCTGTATATATACGTTGGTGCACAGTACCACTTCTCTTATTCTGTATATATACATTGGTGCACAGTACCACTTCTCTTATTCTGTATATATACGTTGGTGCACAGTACCACTTCTCTTATTCTGTATATATACGTTGGTGCACAGTACCACTTCTCTTATTCTGTATATACGTTGGTGCACAGTACCACTTCTCTTATTCTGTATATATACGTTGGTGCACAGTACCACTTCTCTTATTCTGTATATATACGTTGGTGCACAGTACCACTTCTATTATTCTGTATATATACGTTGGTGCACAGTACCACTTCTATTATTCTGTATATATACGTTGGTGCACAGTACCACTTCTATTATTCTGTATATACAGTTGGTGCACAGTACCACTTCTCTTATTCTGTATATATATACGTTGGTGCACAGTACCACTTCTCTTATTCTGTATATACAGTTGGTGCACAGTACCACTTCTCTTATTCTGTATGTACGTTGGTGCACAGTACCACTTCTATTATTCTGTATATATACGTTGGTGCACAGTACCACTTCTCTTATTCTGTATATACGTTGGTGCACAGTACCACTTATCCTGTATATATTGATAGTGCACAGTACCACTTCTCTTATTCTGTATATACAGTTGGTGCACAGTACCACTTCTCTTATTCTGTATATATGGATAGTGCACAGTACCACTTATCTTATTCTGTATATATACGTTGGTGCACAGTACCACTTATCTTATTCTGTATATATACGTTGGTGCACAGTACCACTTCTCTTATTCTGTATATATACGTTGGTGCACAGTACCACTTCTATTATTCTGTATATATACGTTGGTGCACAGTACCACTTCTATTATTCTGTATATATACGTTGGTGCACAGTACCACTTCTATTATTCTGTATATATACGTTGGTGCACAGTACCACTTCTATTATTCTGTATATACAGTTGGTGCACAGTACCACTTCTCTTATTCTGTATATATATACGTTGGTGCACAGTACCACTTCTCTTATTCTGTATATACAGTTGGTGCACAGTACCACTTCTCTTATTCTGTATATATACGTTTGTGCACAGTACCACTTCTCTTATTCTGTATATACAGTTGGTGCACAGTACCACTTCTCTTATTCTGTATATATGGATAGTGCACAGTACCACTTCTCTTATTCTGTATATATACGTTGGTGCACAGTACCACTTCTCTTATTCTGTATATATGGATAGTGCACAGTACCACTTCTATTATTCTGTATATACGTTGGTGCACAGTACCACTTCTATTATTCTGTATATATACGTTGGTGCACAGTACCACTTCTATTATTCTGTATATACAGTTGGTGCACAGTACCACTTCTCTTATTCTGTATATATACGTTGGTGCACAGTACCACTTCTATTATTCTGTATATATGGATAGTGCACAGTACTACTTCTATTATTCTGTATATACGTTGGTGCACAGTACTACTTCTATTATTCTGTATATACAGTTGGTGCACAGTACCACTTCTATTATTCTGTATATATGGATAGTGCACAGTACTACTTCTATTATTCTGTATGTATGGATAGTGCACAGTACTACTTCTATTATTCTGTATATACAGTTGGTGCACAGTACCACTTCTCTTATTCTGTATATACAGTTGGTGCACAGTACCACTTCTATTATTCTGTATATATGGATAGTGCACAGTACTACTTCTATTATTCTGTATATACAGTTGGTGCACAGTACCACTTCTCTTATTCTGTATATACGTTGGTGCACAGTACCACTTCTATTATTCTGTATATATACGTTGGTGCACAGTACCACTTCTATTATTCTGTATATATACGTTGGTGCACAGTACCACTTCTATTATTCTGTATATACAGTTGGTGCACAGTACCACTTCTCTTATTCTGTATATATATACGTTGGTGCACAGTACCACTTCTCTTATTCTGTATATACAGTTCGTGCACAGTACCACTTCTCTTATTCTGTATATATACGTTGGTGCACAGTACCACTTCTCTTATTCTGTATATATACGTTGGTGCACAGTACCACTTCTCTTATTCTGTATATATGGATAGTGCACAGTACCACTTCTCTTATTCTGTATATATACATTGGTGCACAGTACCACTTCTCTTATTCTGTATATATGGATAGTGCACAGTACCACTTCTATTATTCTGTATATACGTTGGTGCACAGTACCACTTCTATTATTCTGTATATATACGTTGGTGCACAGTACCACTTCTATTATTCTGTATATACAGTTGGTGCACAGTACCACTTCTCTTATTCTGTATATATACGTTGGTGCACAGTACCACTTCTATTATTCTGTATATATGGATAGTGCACAGTACTACTTCTATTATTCTGTATATACAGTTGGTGCACAGTACCACTTCTATTATTCTGTATATATGGATAGTGCACAGTACCACTTCTATTATTCTGTATATATACGTTGGTGCACAGTACCACTTCTATTATTCTGTATATACAGTTGGTGCACAGTACCACTTCTCTTATTCTGTATATATACGTTGGTGCACAGTACCACTTCTATTATTCTGTATATATGGATAGTGCACAGTACTACTTCTATTATTCTGTATATACAGTTGGTGCACAGTACCACTTCTATTATTCTGTATATATGGATAGTGCACAGTACTACTTCTATTATTCTGTATATATGGATAGTGCACAGTACTACTTCTATTATTCTGTATATACAGTTGGTGCACAGTACCACTTCTCTTATTCTGTATATACAGTTGGTGCACAGTACCACTTCTATTATTCTGTATATACGTTGGTGCACAGTACCACTTCTATTATTCTGTATATATGGATAGTGCACAGTACTACTTCTATTATTCTGTATATATGGATAGTGCACAGTACTACTTCTATTATTCTGTATATATGGATAGTGCACAGTACTACTTCTATTATTCTGTATATACAGTTGGTGCACAGTACCACTTCTATTATTCTGTATATATGGATAGTGCACAGTACTACTTCTATTATTCTGTATATACAGTTGGTGCACAGTACCACTTCTATTATTCTGTATACATGGATAGTGCACAGTACTACTTCTATTATTCTGTATATACAGTTGGTGCACAGTACCACTTCTCTTGCACAGCGGATGTTTTGCTCTCAGATGAAGCAGAGCTGAGCTGCCCGCGTGTCATCCCCAATGCTGTAATCATGTGACTGGATTTAGTCTGTGCTTAAAATACAACACATTAAATCCATTTCTGAGAATTTCTGACTCGTTCTATTATTAGCTACAGAATTTCTACAAAAAACTAAAAGCTCCCAAGGGAACAAACTGGTGAAAATGAGAGAAAACAATCCATCACAGCATCCGGCAGAAGCGAATCCTTACATCAGACCTCCCTGCCCCGCTACGTGGATCAACTCCAGATATTAAGTTAGAATCCACTCATTTTGCCCCAACTTTCCATAAATCCTGCATGACATACAACTACATTTCTATGTTAAGTTTCATCATCCTTTACCTTCTCTTTTGTACTGATCTACCTGTGTTATTGTCAGTCCTTACCAAAATTCTTGCATTTCAAGAAGGGATGTCCAAATATAATTACTAAAAGACGCCCTGCAATGTACAGTACATGCTGAATGTAATGCGGTGGGTCTTCCTATAAAATGATAGATAAGGCTAGGGATATGTAGCAACACTTTGAAGTGGAACATTCATGATTCTAACGCATCCTTAAAACTGGTTTCCCACTCTGTTGTTAAAAGTGGAGGAACCCCAATTTACAGCTCTGTAGAATGATCCAGAGTAGGAGCCATTACTACTTTCTGCGGGGTAGTCCTGTTGGAGTGGACACTGTAGACCTGATCAACCAGCTGCTGTCTGTAACTCAGGAAAACCCAGCTAAATAGCCTCTAAATAGCCACTTAAAGGCATTTCCCACTATTAACTATAGGTTATGGAAGAGGTCTGATCACTAACGGAACGGTCTAGGTGGACCCCCAAATATCAAGAATGGGTCCTTGCAGTTATGCACATACTTGGCCACCACCCAATCCACTTCCATGCCTATGTCTCGCAGTTCTATAACAGTGAAGGGAGAAAATGCCAAGCGCACCCTCTTATTACATGGGACACTATCCTGTAGCCATGACTTGTCATGATGTTAATCCAAAGTGAAGGAACACAGTCAGGACTGTCCTGCTAGAGTGGACGCTGTAGACCTGATCAACCTGCTGCTGTCTGTAATTCAGGGAAACCCAGCTTTCCTAAATAGTCTCTAGATAACCTCCTCTCAGAGCTGTCCATAAGTGTAGCTTCATCACCATCTAATGGCTAAGATGAGTATTTATTGTGCACTTTGTTTCTCATTTAAATATGTTGTTATTTAAATCTATGTTTACAATTTTGTGTCACCTGGTTGTAAGCAGGCTATTCCCATTGGCTGACACCTCAGAACATTCCAGAGGCAGACTCAAATAGTTTATAAAAGGAGTTCTGCCCTGGATTCTGGGCTTAGATTCTCCTGTGTGGTGTAATCAGAGAAAAGTTGATGAGAGAGTGGACTGTGGTAGTGGCTTCCTTCTTGCCAGGCCTGATGGGTGTGGAGAGTGCCCATATGCCAAGAGGAGATGCAGTCACGACCAGCTAGGTCACAACCAATCCAGCTAACACTTCCTGGACTACTATTATACCCCCCTACCCTACATGTTGCATATACATATAGACCCTATAATGTTTATTATGTAGTTAGATGACACTTACCTTGGCTGCAGCAGAGGATGGTGGAGGTGATGGTGAGGAGTGCTGGGTGTCTCCGCTTTGCTCCGGCACCACTGGTAGTGTTGGCATCCTTGATGGTGACCTTAAAGAGCCCTTGTCTTGGACTCACTATACACACAGGGTTCTCCGGACTGATCATCTGCCGTGAGCTGAAACATAAAAGCATCTGTATGTTAGTATCCAAGCACAGTAAGCGTTATTATTCAGAGCTGCGCAATGTGTATACAATATATCAGGGCACTGGAGTTTTCTGTTTATCTCGGCACATTTACTAGTGTCCTGGGTTCCATTTGTCTCAACACTATGTCCTAACGTTTTCGGGATTTGCCCCGCTGGGACAGGTATTCCACAGGGGATTACATCGCAAGCGATGGGATTGTGGTGCAGCTATGCTGGCTTCCATGCGACAGAAATCGGGGACGTGCCGTCGGACGGTCCAACTGATTCAGACTGAGCGCAGGATTTAACTTTCAAATTGGGGGTCATTTACTAAGGGCCCGATTCGCGTTTTCCCGACGCGTTACCCGAATATTTCCGATTTGCGCCGATTTTCCCTGAATTGCTCCGGGATTTTGGCGCACACGATCGGATTGTGGCACATCGGGGCTGGCATGCACGCGACGGAAATCGGGGGGCGTGGCCGAACGAAAACCCGACGGATTCGGTAAAACTGGCACATTAAAAAAAAGAAAAGTGTCGCGGAGCTTGCACTTACCTTCACTAGGAATAGGCCGGTGAACTTGAGTGCATTCCGATGCTCTTCGCGCTGAAGAGCATCGGAACGTGAACGCGAACGCAGCGCCACCTGGTGGACGTCGGAGGAACTGCCTTAATGAATCCCGGCCGCACCCAAATCCATCGCAGAGAACGCGCCGCTGGATCGCGAATGGACCGGATAAGTAAATCTGCCCCATTGTGTCGCAAGATCAAGCACTTACATGCACCAAGGAGAAGAAGGTGAACTCCGGCGGACCTGATCGGGGAAGCGACACATGCAGGAAATCGGGTCCATGATCTTAGTGAATTGCGGCACAGTGCATGATCGTCAGACCATGCACTTTCTGTGAACTCCGCGGACCGGGAAAGTAAATGTGCCCCGATGTAACGTTTTTTGTGCTATAAGTATGGTGTTAGTAATAGTTTATTTTTTCTGTGTGTGGATATCTTTCCATTCGTTTTTAGGATATCATGTAGTAGATGTTACCTGCAGTCCTATGTAAGATCACAGGAATCAGTCACAATCCAATCAAGAGCAGAGTGACAATCCCAGCTCTGTTATTTTTACATACAGGACCTTAGGGTGCAGGGGACCCTGGCACAGCGCTGTGATCCCCCCTGCCTTATATAGCAGTTTTTATGAATTAGCAGGAGTTTTTCTTGTTGGAATAACATTGTATCTATTTCTGTTCTCATCGTTCATCATATAGGAACAGGAATAATAACAGCCCCATCCATTCATCCCTGCCGCAGCAGTGCAGACCCAGCCCCAAGCACTGCCATTCACCATCTTTTCCCACGCCGCTTGCTGTATGGACTGTGAACCCGGCTTAAAATAGTAATATAACAACCATATGCCCAGAACAGGATAAAAGGGATTTTTTTTGCATGTGTCAGTTTTAAAGGGGCAATGCATGGGGATCATCCAGCCATACATGGAGAAAATATTTGAGCCTTGTTATTACAATTACAAAATGAAAGATAAAAGATCAGGAAAATCTAATAACTGATCTACAATCCCTGCCAGGAGGTTATAAAGGCACCGCGCAGGTCTACTGTACTGGAAGCTAAAAGGGAAACTGTCAGTAGGTGTGATCATGCAGGATGCTGCCATTGTTAGGCATTGTCCCTGGAGAGATGTGTAGTCAGACCATTAGCAGCCGCAGGACTATGAAAAATGGACTTATATTCAGGACTGTGTCTTCTCCAAGTGCCCTGGAGGGTGTCCTCACACTGCTGGGCTCTGGGCTCTCTACAGACAGTTTTCGTGTATTGTCCCTAGAGACTTGTGTAATCATAACTTTGTGTATGTTGTTAGTAGCTGAAGGACTGTGAAATGGATTTATATTGCAGAACTATATCTGCTCCAAGTACACTGGGGACGTGTCCTCACACTGCTGTGCTCTGTTCAGCCAGGTTTAGGTAGTGTCCCTGGAGACATGTGTAAGCATATCTATGAGTATGTTGTTAGTAGCAGCAGGGCTGTGAAATATAGATTTATAATCCAGGATTGTAACTTCTTCAAGTGCACTGGGGGCATGCTCTCACACTGCTGTGCTCTGAGCTCTCTGCATTAAACTATTCAATAGCCCCTCCATGCTTCTTTGAGTAAAACCTGTAGCAGGATTCCACAACAGTCACTCAAAGCAGTACGGAGGGGCTTCAGAGCAGTACAAGACACAGCTAAGAGCAGAGCAGTGTGAGGAAACCCCCCACACACTACTATCCTAAAAATTACTCTGTATTTCACAGTTTCAAATGTATTATAGAACCTCTCTTAAGGGCCAATACCTAACACTTTCTCCAGTTTTGCATGGTCATTTCAATCATTGGGGCAGATTTACTTACCCGGCCCATTCGCGATCCAGCGGCGCGTTCTCTGTGGTAGATTCGGGATTCACTAAGGCAGTTCCTATACGAGCCTATACCTGGTGAAGGTAAGCGTGAGTCCCGCGACAATTTTTTTTTAAAAATGCGGCGGTTTTTCCGAATCCGTCGGGTTTTCGTTCGGCCCTGCCCCCCCATTTCCGTCGCGTGCATGGCAGCGCCGATGCGCCGCAATCCGATCGCGTGCGCCAAAATCCCGGGGCAATACAGGGAAAATCGGCGCAAATTGGAAATATTCGGGTAACATGTCGGGAAAACGCGAATCGGGCCCTTAGTAAATTACCCCCATTGTGTACTAAACAGGTCTCAAATTTACTCTACGGGGCTCATGTACTTAGGGTCCGCGGACTGCACAAACGCGGGATATACAGACGATTACCGATTCGCGTTGGATTTAAAAGGCTATTGTAGCGCACGTGATCGGATTTTGGCGCAATTGCGCCTGCTTTCATGCAACACAAATCGGGGGGAGGTCCGTCAAATGATCCGTCGGATTCGAACAAACCGTGGGATTTAACTTTAAAACTGTGTTGCAAGCCAAGCACTTACATGCACCGGGAAGAAGAAGGTGAACTCCGGCGGACCTGATCGGAGAAGCGACACATGCAGGATATCGGGTGGACGATCTTTGTGAATCGCGGGAGAGTTCATCCTCGTCGGACATTCCGGATCGGAGATCGCGCAGGGACCGGGTAAGTAAATATGCCCAAATGTTTCAGTTCTTCACTATCCCTGCTTGCTGTCAGTGAATATGAATACTTCTGTTTACATTCAAAGGCTCCACACACGTCTGGACCTCCAGGACAGAGTCTTTCTGACACTATTGGTTTCTGGTCATGGAGGATTACCTGCACAGATACACTGGGGCTTATTTACTAAGAGTCCCATGGCCGCATTTCCGTTAGGTTTTCCGACTTTTCGGGAATCGCGCCGCAGGGACAGGGATTTAGAAGGGCATTGTGTCGCATATGATCGGATTTTGGCGCAATTGGGCCGGCTTTCACGTGACACAAATCGGGGGGGCCGTCGGACAATCCGACGAATACGGACACTCCGGATCAGGGATCGCGCCAGGGACGGGTAAGTAAATGTGCCCCAATGTAACAAAATCTCAGCTACATAAGAGTTTCTATATCAGGGCACTTATCTCACCCACTGACATCAACCCTCCAGATGGTTTTTTTATGGCTCTTGGACCTTTAGTGCAAACTTTTTATTTTGGGAAAAATAGCGCTCTGTGACCCGGATCGCTCTGTAAGAATAAAAAAACTTTGTAAAATAAACACATATCTCGCTAGCTTCTAGTTCCCGGGGTGCAGTGTAAATAATGGAGGTTTCAATTTGTGTTCTCATGGCTACATACAGGGTCACTTATTTACATTTCCTTCCACAGATGTCCCTGACACCGTGACATCACTATTAGGTTTTCGTCAGGTGACCTGCTGTGACATCACAGTGTTTTCCGCAGAGGAACTAGGTTTCTCGGTTTCTGTCTTGCTAGATGCTCTGGCGACCTCATTTACTCTCATGTAAGCTGCTGTGACATCATAATTAGCCACTTAAGCTTCTATGACATCGTTACGGTGAGGTTAGGTAAGCAGCTCTGTCCTGGATTTCAATCAGGTAAGTAGCTATGACATCACACGTGAATTACAGGAAGGTAAAGATGTGGTAGTGTGACATCACAAGGAGGTTTCAGTCATGGAAGGTGATGTGACATCATAAGTGAGTCTCAGTCAGGTAAGTCCCAACAATGGAGTAAACGTAGCCAGTTGTGATAACATAATTATGCCTTAGGTAAGTATAGGTGACATCATGATGGAGTTTCAGTCAGGAAAATGTTTGGTGATCTGACATCATAAGTACGTTTCAGTCAGGTAATTGGCTGTGACATCACAACTGTATGACATCATGTGAGCTTCCTTCATTCCAATGAGCTCACAATTGGATTTCACTCAGGTGTGACATCACAAGTTCATTCCAGTAAAGTAAAGTGTGACAAGGATCACAAGGATGTTTCACTCATGGAAGATAATATGGCATCATAGGTTTCAGTCAGCAAAGCGGCTGTGACATCACAATTAAGTTTCAGTCAGATAGGTGGCACCGTGGCTGTGACATCACATGTAGGTTTACATAGCTCCCAACCGTCCCGATTTTGCCGGGAAAGTCCCGTTTTTCTTACCTCTGCCCCGCATCACGGGCAGCTATGAGATTGTCACGGATTTTCCCCCCAGGTCCCGCATGTCCCGGCGCTGTGTCCCCATAGTAAATACTTTGAAAGCCAGAACTGATAGTACAGAATGGCTTCTACAGACATCGGGAGGGAATCCTTTTCAGAGAAGTGTCGGGTTAGGGGAGAGCAGGGACCACGTCATCAGGCTCAGATCAGCATCTGTCCATATATGGTCTCCAAGGCTTCCCCAGACACAAGCTCTTTATTTAATTAAATAAATTTTTATCCAGGCTGAGATTCGAACCTGGGACCCTCTGCACTGTAGACAGGAGCCTTAACTAACTGAGCTATAAGCCCAGAGGTACATGTCTAAGGATTTCTGGTAACTAAGAAGTGTTATCTGGCACTGTTACACTGTGACACAGACTTACTGCACTGATAGAGAGGGATCTTCTCAGAGGTTATTATTGTAATTATTGAGACTATTATTATTATTATTATAAATTTTATTACTTTTATTATTATGGAGACGATTATTAATAATAGTAAAAATAATAATAATCATCCCAATAATAATAATAATCTCCATAATAATAATAACAATAATAGTCGCAATAATTACAATCATCTCTGAGAAGATCCCTCCCTATATACCAAGGTATTAAATCTGTGTCACAGTGTAACAGTAGCAGTCACAGGGCTTAGCTACCAAAATTCTAGAACTAGATAGTCACTGAGATTATAGCTCAGTGGGTTGGGGCACTGTGTCATTATTGTTCATGGACACTGCAGGTTCTAGGTTCAAGTCCCAGTCAGGATAATTTTTTTTTTTTTTTTATTGAGATGATTTTTATTATTATAATATGGTTAAAATTTGGGGCGTGGCCAGGGAGTGATTGGGGCTGTGGCTTAGGGAGATCGCCGGGGCACGCTACGGGTGCCGGCATTTTGTCCCTCTTTCCCTTTCACAAATGTTGGGAGGTATGGGTTTAGGTCGGGTGAGACCTATCACACGTAAGTTTCACTCGGGTAAGTGGCTATGACATCACATTTAAGTTTTATTCAGACGAGGCTCATTGAACATTAAAAGTTTCAGTCAGATAAGCTGCTGTGACATCACAAGTAGCGATGAGGGGACCCAAAGTTTCCATTCTGGGTTCAGGTGCAAAACCTGAACTGAACCAAACATCACAAGGAGGTTTCAGTCAGGTGACCTGATGTGACATCACAAGGAGGTTTTAGTCAGGTGACCTGATGTGACATCACAAGGAGGTTTTAGTCAGGTGACCTGATGTGACATCACAAAGAGGTTTCAGTCAGATGACACAATGTGACATCACAAAGAGGTTTCAGTCAGATGACACAATGTGACATCACAAGGAGGTTTCAGTCAGGTGACCTGATGTGACATCACAAGGAGGTTTCAGTCAGGGGTACTGATGTGACATCACAAAGAGGTTTCAGTCAGATGACACAATGTGACATCACAAGGAGGTTTCAGTCAGGTGACCTGATGTGACATCACAAAGAGGTTTCAGTCAGATGACACAATGTGACATCACAAAGAGGTTTCAGTAAGATGACACAATGTGACATCACAAGGAGGTTTCAGTCAGGTGACCTGTTGTGACATCACAAGGAGGTTTCAGTCAGGTGACCTGATGTGACATCATAATTGATTTTCAGTTAGTTCCACTGTGGTGACCAAGGTCACTGGCTGATATGGGGTCCCTCCACTAGACCCCCATGGTCAGCCTAATGCTAGGTGTCTGTAGTACATGGAAGTGAATGGAGCAGGTGCACAGACCATGTGGTACTATATAAATCTATATACCCAGACTATATACTATAGGAAGCTCAGGGGTCGGGACTACGTTTTTATCATTTTATATAAATCACTTTCATGTCCTGTGTGAATAGAGCAGTAAACGGGCGTCGGACATTATTTATCCGTGTTTACCCTCAGAAGAGGTGAGGGGAAGAATCGGGAACACGTATAAGATGCTTTATATATAAGACAATCCTGGAATGATAACACCGCCATCCTACAACTATGTCTTATCCAAACACCGAGACGTCTTCACTGCTACAGCTACTGTTCTGTAATAATCACACCCTGGCAGCCAATCACAGCGCAGCACACGGATATTCGGAAATCAAAGTGCTTCTCTTTAATTTAAATAGATTAACCCCATAACGGCCAGGCTCTTTTTCCTTTTTGCGTTTAAGTTTTTTTTCACAAAATATTTTAAATTATTCTGTTTACATTGCTGAATGAGGGCTTGTTTTATATAGGACAAGTTGTATTTCCTGCTGTCAGTATTTAATAGTCCATGAAATGTACCAGGAAGCTTGAAAAAAATTCTCCCCAAAGATCCAAATATGAAAGTTTTCCACGTTAATCCCGAGGCTATTTTCACAATTTTGATTTTCCCCATCAATGCCTTCTACAAGCTATAACTTGATTATCTTTCCTGAAACTATAGCTGTATGGGGTCTTGTTTTTTGCAGAACAAAATGTAGTTTTTGATAGCACAATTTTGGGATTCATCTGTCCTACTGATGAAGTATTATTAACCCTTTCTGTACAGTATATTTAAATACCGTATGTACAAAAAATTTGCTGAAAAACTCAAACTCGGCTTATACTCGAGTCAAGAAAAAAAAAGTCAAAACTCCCCCTACAGGTCTTCTCTTCTTCCGTTGGAAGGGGGCACTGGCTGGCTATATACTAGGCTGCACTGGCTGGCTATATACTGGGGGGCTGACTGGCTATATACTGAGGGCACGGGCTGGCTATATACTAGGCTGCACTGGCTGGCTATATACTAGGGGGCACAGGCTGGCTATATACTAGGGGGCACAGGCTGGCTATATACTTGGGGGCAGACTGGCTATATACTGGGGGCATGGGCTGGCTATATACTAGGCTGCACTGGCTGGCTATATACTTAGGGGCAGGAGGCTGGCTAGCTATTTCCTGGGGGGTGGCTATATACTGGGGGGGATATGCTGGCACCAATGCATTTCCCACCCTAGACTTATAATCGAGTCAATAGGTTTTCCCAATTTTTTGTGGTAAAATTAGGTACCTTGGCTTATATTCAGGTCAGCTTATTTATACTCAAGTACATACGATAAGAACCCAAATCTGATAAATTAGAAAAAAAAAATTATCTGCAATTACCGTGAAACCTAAATAACATAAAAAAAACCTATTTTTTTTCTCTGGGTCAATACGAATACAGTGACGCTAAATTGCTTCAATTGCGTAATTAATTACTTTGGTGGAGAACAAAAAACTTTTCTTCTAGAGGCCATAACTTTTGAAATAATTTTGTCAAAGTGGCCGTCAGAGGGCTTATTTTTTTGGCACAAAATGCATGTCGTTTTAATTTGTACAACCTAAGGGTTCATAAAGCTTGTATTTAAAATCAATTTTTGTGTGATGGATGATTAAAAAATATCAATTTGGCATCGATTTTTCCTTTTTTTTACATTTTTTCATAGGGGATAATGCTATACATAGGGGGCAGTATTATAGTAGTTATATTCTTGTACATAGGGGGCAGTATTATAGTAGTTATATTCCTGTACATAGGGGGCAGTATTATAGTAGTTATATTCCTGTACATAGGGGGCAGTATTATAGTAGTTATATTCTTGTACATAGGGGGCAGTATTATAGTAGTTATATTCTTGTACATAGGGGGCAGTATTATAGTAGTTATATTCCTGTACATAGGGGGCAGTATTATAGTAGTTATATTCTTGTACATAGGGGGCAGTATTATAGTAGTTATATTCTTGTACATGGGGGCAGTATTATAGTAGTTATATTCTTGTACATAGAGGGCAGTATTATAGTAGTTATATTCTTATACATAGGGGGCAGTATTATAGTAGTTATATTCTTGTACATAGGGGGCAGTATTATAGTAGTTATATTCTTGTACATAGGGGGCAGTATTATAGTAGTTATATTCCTGTACATAGAGGGCAGTATTATAGTAGTTGTATTCTTGCACATAGGGGGCAGTATTATAGTAGTTGTATTCTTGTGCATAGGGGGCAGTATTATAGTAGTTATATTCTTGTACATAGGGGGCAGTATTATAGTAGTTATATTCCTGTACATAGAGGGCAGTATTATAGTAGTTGTATTCTTGTACATAGGGGGCAGTATTATAGTAGTTATATTCCTGTACATAGAGGGCAGTATTATAGTAGTTGTATTCTTGTACATAGGGGGCAGTATTATAGTAGTTATATTCTTGCACATAGGGGGCAGTATTATAGTAGTTATATTCTTGTACATAGGGGGCAGCATTATAGTAGTTATATTCTTGTACATAGGGGGCAGTATTATAGTAGTTATAGTCCTGTACATAGGGGGCAGTATTATAGTAGTTGTATTCTTGTACATAGGGGGCAGTATTATAGTAGTTATATTCTTGTACATAGGGGGCAGTATTATAGTAGTTATATTCTTGTACATAGGGGGCAGTATTATAGTAGTTATAGTCCTGTACATAGGGGGCAGTATTATAGTAGTTGTATTCTTGTACATAGGGGGCAGTATTATAGTAGTTATATTCCTGTACATAGGGGGCAGTATTATAGTAGTTATATTCTTGTACATAGGGGCAGTATTATAGTAGTTATATTCCCGTACATAGGGGGCAGTATTATAGTAGTTATAGTCCTGTACATAGGGGGCAGTATTATAGTAGTTGTATTCTTGTACATAGGGGGCAGTATTATAGTAGTTATATTCCTGTACATAGGGGGCAGTATTATAGTAGTTATATTCTTGTACATAGGGGCAGTATTATAGTAGTTATATTCCCGTACATAGGGGGCAGTATTATAGTAGTTATATTCTTGTACATAGGGGGCAGTATTATAGTAGTTATATTCCTGTACATAGGGGGCAGTATTATAGTAGTTATATTCTTGTACATAGGGGGCAGTATTATAGTAGTTATATTCTTGTACATGGGGGCAGTATTATAGTAGTTATATTCTTGTACATAGAGGGCAGTATTATAGTAGTTATATTCTTATACATAGGGGGCAGTATTATAGTAGTTATATTCTTGTACATAGGGGGCAGTATTATAGTAGTTATATTCTTGTACATAGGGGGCAGTATTATAGTAGTTATATTCCTGTACATAGAGGGCAGTATTATAGTAGTTGTATTCTTGTACATAGGGGGCAGTATTATAGTAGTTGTATTCTTGTGCATAGGGGGCAGTATTATAGTAGTTATATTCTTGTACATAGGGGGCAGTATTATAGTAGTTATATTCCTGTACATAGAGGGCAGTATTATAGTAGTTGTATTCTTGTACATAGGGGGCAGTATTATAGTAGTTATATTCCTGTACATAGAGGGCAGTATTATAGTAGTTGTATTCTTGTACATAGGGGGCAGTATTATAGTAGTTATATTCTTGCACATAGGGGGCAGTATTATAGTAGTTATATTCTTGTACATAGGGGGCAGCATTATAGTAGTTATATTCTTGTACATAGGGGGCAGTATTATAGTAGTTATAGTCCTTTACATAGGGGGCAGTATTATAGTAGTTGTATTCTTGTACATAGGGGGCAGTATTATAGTAGTTATATTCTTGTACATAGGGGGCAGTATTATAGTAGTTATATTCTTGTACATAGGGGACAGTATTATAGTAGTTATATTCTTGTACATAGGGGGCAGTATTATAGTAGTTATATTCTTGTACATAGGGGGCAGTATTATAGTAGTTATAGTCCTGTACATAGGGGGCAGTATTATAGTAGTTGTATTCTTGTACATAGGGGGCAGTATTATAGTAGTTATATTCCTGTACATAGGGGGCAGTATTATAGTAGTTATATTCTTGTACATAGGGGCAGTATTATAGTAGTTATATTCCCGTACATAGGGGGCAGTATTATAGTAGTTATAGTCCTGTACATAGGGGGCAGTATTATAGTAGTTGTATTCTTGTACATAGGGGGCAGTATTATAGTAGTTATATTCCTGTACATAGGGGGCAGTATTATAGTAGTTATATTCTTGTACATAGGGGCAGTATTATAGTAGTTATATTCCCGTACATAGGGGGCAGTATTATAGTAGTTATATTCTTGTACATAGGGGGCAGTATTATAGTAGTTATATTCCTGTACATAGGAGGCAGTATTATAGTAGTTATATTCTTGTACATAGGGGGCAGTATTATAGTAGTTATATTCTTGTACATGGGGGGAAGTATTATAGTAGTTATATTCTTGTACATAGGGGGCAGTATTATAGTAGTTAAATGCCTGTACATAGGGGGCAGTATTATAGTAGTTATATTCCTGTACATAGGGAGCAGTATTATAGTAGTTATATTCTTGTACATAGGGGGCAGTATTATAGTAGTTATATTCTTGTACATAGGGGGCAATATTATAGTAGTTATATTGCTGTACATAGGGGCAGTATTATAGTAGTTATATTCCTGTACATAGGGGGCAGTATTATAGTAGTTATATTCTTGTACATAGGGGGCAGCATTATAGTAGTTATATTCTTGTACATAGGGGGCAGTATTATAGTAGTTATATTCCTGTACATAGGGGCAGTATTATAGTAGTTATATTCCTGTACAAAGGGGGCATTATTATAGTAGTTATATTCTTGTACATAGGGGGCAGCATTATAGTAGTTATATTCTTGTACATAGGGGCAGTATTATAGTAGTTATATTCCTGTACATAGGAGGGCAGTATTATAGTAATTATATTCTTGTACATAGGGGGCAGCATTATAGTAGTTATATTCTTGTACATGGGGGCAGTATTATAGTAGTTATATTCCTGTACATAGCGGGTAGTATTATAGAAGTTATATTCTTGTACATAGGGGGCAGTATTATAGTAGTTATATTCTTGTACATAGGGGGCAGTATTATAGTAGTTATATTCTTGTACATAGGGGCAGTATTATAGTAGTTATATTCTTGTACATAGGGGAAGTATTATAGAAGTTATATTCTTGTACATAGGGGGCAGTATTATAGTAGTTATATTCCTGTACATAGGGGGCAGTATTATAGTAGTTATATTCTTGTACATTGGGGGCAGTATTATAGTAGTTATATTCTTCTACATGGGGGGCAGCATTATAGTAGTTATATTCTTGTACATAGGGGGTAGTATTATAGTAGTTATATTCCTGTACATAGGGGGCAGTATTATAGTAGTTATATTCTTGTACATAGGGGGCAGTATTATAGTAGTTATATTCTTGTACATAGGGGGCAGTATTATAGCAGTTATATTCCTGTACATAGGGGCAGTATTCTAGTAGTTATATTCTTGTACATAGGGGGCAGTATTATAGTAGTTATATTCTTGTACATAGGGGGCAGTATTATAGTAGTTATATTCTTGTACATAGAGGGCAGTATTATAGTAGTTATATTCTTGTACATAGGAGGGCAGTATTATAGTAGTTAAATTCTTACTTGTAGCAATTATAAACCTCTTGCAGCAGGATCACTTATATAATCCGGCACTAATCACTCACTGAGATTTCTTTTAATGAGATGCCTGGATGGGCTGGGGGGTACAAAATGTTTGACTGCGAGCGGCACAACTCCAAAAATGGTGATTCTTTGGGGAAATCTCTTCCCTGACACATCATCTGAACTTCTCCTATTTGACATCTGCTTTTCATTTGTGGTTATTTTAATCTGTTATCAGCCCTGTCCTCAGGATATATCTTACCTAATATTCTTGTGTTTGTACTTGGCTAAAATTAGGTCTAAGGACAACATTGAGATGTTTAAATAATCCTTCAGGCCTATGGAGATACATAAGACTTCACCGGAGCGGGAGTCCGTGTAATAAAGCCCCCTGGTTACAGAGCATTCCCCTCTGTAATAAAACATCAGAAAGCCGGAGCCTCTAAGCCTTTGTCTTCTGTCTAGGAAGAATTTATTATCATCAGTCATCACTTTTCCAAATCCTGGGATAGATATTCTGGGTACCAGGGCCTTGTCATCACATTGGTGGGCTCAGTGCAAACAAAGGTGGGCCCTATTCCCTGAGGGCAAACCATATATACAGGATAGGAGTAGCAGTTCTGTGCCAATATATATAGGATAGGAGTAGTAGTACTGTGCTGTGCCCATACATACAGGATAGGAGTAGTAGTACTGTGCTCTGCCCATATATACAGGATAGGAGTAGTAGTACTGTGCTCTGCCCATATATACAGGATAGGAGTAGTAGTACTGTGTTGTTCCCATATATACAGGATAGGAGTTGTAGTACTGTGTTCCCATATATACGGGATAGGAGTAGTAGTACTGTGCTGTGCCCATATATACAGGATAGGACTAGTAGTACTGTGCTGTGCCCATATATACAGGATAGGAGTAGTAGTACTGTGCTGTGTCCATATATACAGGATAGGAGCAGTAGTACTGTGTAGTGCCCATATATACAGGATAGGAGCAGTAGTACTGTGCTGTGTCCATATATACAGGATAGGAGTAGTAGTACTGTGCTGTGCCTATATATACAGGATAGGAGTAGTAGTACTGTGCTGTGCCTATATATACAGGATAGGAGTAGTAGTACTGTGCTCTGCCCATATATACAGGATAGGAGTAGTAGTACTGTGCTCTGCCCATATATACAGGATAGGAGTAGTAGTACTGTGTTGTTCCCATATATACAGGATAGGAGTTGTAGTACTGTGTTGTTCCCATATATACGGGATAGGAGTAGTAGTACTGTGCTGTGCCCATATATACAGGATAGGAGTAGTAGTACTGTGCTGTGCCCATATATACAGGATAGGAGTAGTAGTACTGTGCTGTGTCCATATATACAGGATAGGAGTAGTAGTACTGTGCTGTGTCCATATATACAGGATAGGAGCAGTAGTACTGTGTAGTGCCCATGTATACAGGATAGGAGTAGTAGTACTGTGCTGTGCCCATATATACAGGGTAGGAGTAGTAGTACTGTGCTGTGCCTATATATACAGGATAGGAGTAGTAGTACTGTGCTGTGCCTATATATACAGGATAGGAGTAGTAGTACTGTGCTGTGCCTATATATACAGGATAGGAGTAGTAGTACTTTGCTGTGCATATATAGACAGGATAGGAGTAGTAATACTGTGCTGTGACTATATATACAGGATAGGAGTAGTAGTACTGTGCTGTGCCTATATATACAGGATAGGAGTAGTAGTACTGTGCTGTGTCCATATATACAGGATAGGAGTAGTAGTACTGTGCTGTGCCCATATATACGGGATAGGAGTAGTAGTACTGTGCTGTGCCCATATATACAGGATAGGAGTAGTAGTACTGTGCTGTGCCCATATATACAGGATAGGAGTAGTAGTACTGTGCTGCGTCCATATATACAGGATAGGAGCAGTAGTACTGTGTAGTGCCCATATATACAGGATAGGAGCAGTAGTACTGCGCTGTGCCCATATATACAGGATAAGAGTAGTAGTACTGCGCTGTGCCCATATATACAGGATAAGAGTAGTAGTACTGTACTGTGCCCATATATACCAGATAGGCACTATAATGTCTGTGGCTTCTATAATACAGCATCTCTCAGATGTACACACAGATTTATGGTCAGCTTGAAGTCCAAAACACTGTTGTCCTTTACCATTATGAGGCCAAGGTGTTCCCTGATTTCTGATACCAGTAAGATACAGTAGAGGATCCAAGCAGCATGACGTTTTACTATCAGTGGAGAGAACAGAGTGTACATGTAGTGGTTGAGCCTGTTACCAGTAATATCCTCCCCGGGGAGACTCTGTCTCTGCCCTCCCCTTCTAAGAACTATTTCAGCATAAGATGCTAGCAGTATACATATCAAAGAATAAGACCTAAGTAACCACATCAATATACAAGTACACTTACACATGCCTCATGGGGCCGGCACCAAGGAGGGGACCCATAAAAACAAAGCAGATAGAAAAACAACCTTATTATTTAATTTTGAAAGATAATTTTTTTAACTTCTAAAAATACCAGCTATGCTATACGCCAACAATAGGAATCTGTAGGAAAGTATCCCAAAGCTTCTGGTACCTAATAGCCCTTTTTACTTTTATACTGTTTTTAGTGGTTTTAGTGGTTAGAACCAGTCCCCGGGTTACATACAAGATAGGGTCTGCAGGTTTGTTCTTAAGTTGAATTTGTATGTAAGTCGGAACTGTATATTTTATCATTGTAATCCCAGACAGAACTTTTTTGGTCTCTGTGACAATTGGATTTTAAAAATGTTGGATTATCACAAGAACCAGGATTAACACTAAAGCTTCATTGCAGACGCCTGTGATAACTGTTATAGCTGATTTTTGTAGCCTAGGACTAAAGTACAATAAATTACCAATATCCAGTGGTCCGTTTGTAACTAGGGGTCGTTTGTAAGTCGAATGTTCTTAAGTAGGGGACCGCCTGTATAATTGTTTGGCCTTTTGGTAAAATTTATGGAAAATGTAAAAATCTTTACAGTGCAGTGATATTATATCATGAGAGTCGGGCAGGTAGGTAGTAGTGGTAATGGTGAAACAGAAGCCAACACAAGGACTGAATACACCCCCACATACATGTCACTGTCTATATAACCAGCACTGGATGCCCCCCATATACATGTCACTGTCCATATAACCAGCACTGGATACCCCCACATACATGTCACTATCTATATAACCAAGACTGGATGCCCCCCACATACATGTCACTATCTATATAACCAAGACTGGATGCCCCCCACATACATGTCACTATCTATATAACCAAGACTGGATGCCCCCCACATACATGTCACTATCTATATAACCAGCACTGGATGCCCCCACATACATGTCACTATCTATATAACCAGCACTGGATGCCCCCCACATACATGTCACTATCTATATACCCAGCACTGGGTGCCCCCACATACATGTCACTATCTATATAACCAAGACTGGATGCCCCCCACATACATGTCACTGTCTATATGACCAGCACTGGATGCCCCCCACATACATGTCACTATCTATATAACCAGAAGTGGATGCCCCCCAAATACATGTCACTATCTATATAACCAAGACTGGATGCCCCCACATACATGTCACTATCTATATAACCAGCACTGGATGCCCCCCACATACATGTCACCATCTATATACCCAGCACTGGGTGCCCCCACATACATGTCACTATCTATATAACCAGCACTGGATGCCCCCCACATACATGTCACCATCTATATACCCAGCACTGGGTGCCCCCACATACATGTCACTATCTATATAACCAAGACTGGATGCCCCCCACATACATGTCACCATCTATATACCCAGCACTGGGTGCCCCCACATACATGTCACTATCTATATAACCAAGACTGGATGCCCCCCACATACATGTCACTATCTATATAACCAGCACTGGATGCCCCCATATACATGTCACTATCTATATACCCAGCACTGGGTGCCCCCACATACATGTCACTATCTATATAACAAGCACTGGATGCCCCCACATACATGTCACTATCTATATAACCAGCACTGGATGCCCCCCACATACATGTCACTATCTATATAACCAGCACTGGATGCCCCCCATATACATGTCACTATCTATATACCCAGCACTGGGTGCCCCCACATACATGTCACTATCTATATAACCAGCACTGGGTGCCCCCACATACATGTCACTATCTATATAACCAAGACTGGATGCCCCCCACATACATGTCACTATCTATATAACCAGCACTGGATGCCCCCACATACATGTCACTATCTATATAACCAAGACTGGATGCCCCCCACATACATGTCACTATCTATATAACCAGCACTGGATGCCCCCCATATACATGTCACTATCTATATACCCAGCACTGGGTGCCCCCACATACATGTCACTATCTATATAACCAGCACTGGATGCCCCCCATATACATGTCACTGTCTATATAACCAGCACTGGATACCCCCACATACATGTCACTATCTATATAACCAGAAGTGGATGCCCCCCAAATACATGTCACTATCTATATAACCAAGACTGGATGCCCCCACATACATGTCACTATCTATATAACCAAGACTGGATGCCCCCCACATACATGTCACTATCTATATAACCAGCACTGGATGCCCCCACATACATGTCACTATCTATATAACCAGCACTGGATGCCCCCCATATACATGTCACTATCTATATACCCAGCACTGGGTGCCCCCACATACATGTCACTATCTATATAACCAGCACTGGATGCCCCCCACATACATGTCACTATCTATATACCCAGCACTGGGTGCCCCCACATACATGTCACTATCTATATAACCAGCACTGGGTGCCCCCACATACATGTCACTATCTATATAACCAAGACTGGATGCCCCCCACATACATGTCACTATCTATATAACCAGCACTGGATGCCCCCACATACATGTCACTATCTATATAACCAGCACTGGATGCCCCCCATATACATGTCACTATCTATATAACCAGCACTGGATACCCCCCACATACATGTCACTGTCTATATAACCAAGACTGGATGCCCCCCACATACATGTCACTATCTATATAACCAGCACTGGGTGCCCCCACATACATGTCACTATCTATATAACCAAGACTGGATGCCCCCCACATACATGTCACTATCTATATAACCAGCACTGGATGCCCCCCACATACATGTCACTGTCTATATGACCAGCACTGGGTGCCCCCCATATACATGTCACTATCTATATACCCAGCACTGGGTGCCCCCCACATACATGTCACTATCTATATAACCAGCACTGGATGCCCCCCACATACATGTCACTATCTATATAACCAGCACTGGATGCCCCCCACATACATGTCACTATCTATATAACCAGCTCTGGATGCCCCCCACATACATGTCACTATCTATATAACCAGCACTGGGTGCCCCCCATATACATGTCACTATCTATATAACCAGCACTGGATGCCCCCCACATACATGTCACTATATATATAACCAGCACTGGATGCCCCCCACATACATGTCACTATCTATATAACCAGCTCTGGATGCCCCCCACATACATTTCACTATCTATATAACCAGCACTGGATGCCCCCATATACATGTCACTATCTATATACCCAGCACTGGGTGCCCCCCACATACATGTCACTATCTATATAACCAGCACTGGATGCCCCCCATATACATGTCACTGTCTATATGACCAGCACTGGGTGCCCCCCATATACATGTCACTATCTATATAACCAGAAGTGGATGCCCCCCAAATACATGTCACTGTCTATATAACCAGCACTGGATGCCCCCCATATACATGTCACTGTCTATATAACCAGAAGTGGATGCCCCCCAAATACATGTCACTGTCTATATAACCAGCACTGGATACCCCCCACATACATGTCACTGTCTATATAACCAAGACTGGATGCCCCCCATATACATGTCACTATCTATATACCCAGCACTGGGTGCCCCCACATACATGTCACTATCTATATAACCAGCACTGGATGCCCCCACATACATGTCACTATCTATATAACCAGCACTGGATGCCCCCCACATACATGTCACTGTCTATATAACCAAGACTGGATGCCCCCCACATACATGTCACTATCTATATAACCAGCACTGGATGCCCCCACATACATGTCACTATCTATATAACCAGCACTGGATGCCCCCCATATACATGTCACTATCTATATACCCAGCACTGGGTGCCCCCACATACATGTCACCATCTATATAACCAGCACTGGATGCCCCCACATACATGTCACTATCTATATAACCAGCACTGGATGCCCCCCATATACATGTCACTATCTATATAACCAGCACTGGATGCCCCCCATATACATGTCACTATCTATATAACCAGCACTGGATGCCCCCCACATACATGTCACTATCTATATAACCAGCACTGGGTGCCCCCACATACATGTCACTATCTATATAACCAGCACTGGATGCCCCCCATATACATGTCACTATCTATATACCCAGCACTGGGTGCCCCCACATACATGTCACCATCTATATAACCAGCACTGGATGCCCCCACATACATGTCACTGTCTATATAACCAGCACTGGATGCCCCCCATATACATGTCACTATCTATATACCCAGCACTGGATGCCCCCCACATACATGTCACTATCTATATACCCAGCACTGGATGCCCCCCACATACATGTCACTATCTATATAACCAGCACTGGATGCCCCCCATATACATGTCACTATCTATATACCCAGCACTGGGTGCCCCCACATACATGTCACTATCTATATAACCAGCACTGGATGCCCCCCATATACATGTCACTATCTATATAACCAGCACATGTCTATGGGGCACATTTACTAAGGGTCCGCGGACCGCAATCCTGTTGGCTTTCCCAGATATTTCCTTGTTGTGCCAAATTGCCCCGGTTTTTAGCAAACGCAATCGGATTGTGGCACATCGGCGCCGGCTTGCATGCAACAGGAATTGGGGGGCGTGCTGTCGGACAACCCGACTGATTCGGAGAAACCACGGAAATTAAAAACGAAATTGTGTTGCAAGATCAAGCACTCACATGCACCGGGAAGAAGAAGGTGAACTCAGGCGGACCTCAGCGGGGAAGCAACACATGACGGAAATTGGACGCACGACCTTAGTGAATCGCGGCAGACCCGAATCCTCGTCGGACAACGCACAGTGGGCATCGCGACAGGACCGGGTAAGTAAATCTGCCCCTATGACTCTTCCAGTATCTCTGCTGATGACTCTCTGTGACTCTCTAAGCTCAGTGACCACTTCCTTCTGGGAACATCCTGCTTGAAACCTCAGACTGGCACGGTACTGGTGATCAGTTATTAAGTGTTCTTTTGGTCTCATGATATCAAAATGTGAACAGCATGATGAGGAGGACTGTTTAAATACTCATTGGAACAGGAAATTTATTAGGCGATTCATGGATCAAACACTTCAGTGTTTGACACATTTCCTACTTTTCCTTTTATTTAATTGTATTGTATGTAATGAATATCTGCTCCACTGGATTTCACAACAATGTAACAACTCACTGTAATAATGTAACCAATGATGCCCTACATTGTATTACATTCCTACGCTCTGGGCAACCTGATGTCTGCAACGATAACAAGACTTTTGTTAATAAGGACATCACCCGGCACCAGGATCTTAAAAGGACTGTCAGCTCCTGTGTCACATATATAGTATGTGCACTGCTTCTGTGCCTGAAGAGGCCTTCTCATTGTAACAAACCATCTGCTTAAAGGACAGCTACCACAGGATGAAAGAATGTGGGGCACATTTACTTACCCATCCGGAGTTGTTCAACGAGAGTGCATTATCCGACGATCATGCACTGTGCCGCGATTCACTAAGATTGTGCGCTCAATATCCTGCATGTGTCGCTTCCCCGCTCAGGTCCAACGGAGTTCACCTTCTTCTTCCTGGTGCATGTAAGTTCATTGGATTGCGACACAATTTGAATGTTAAAACTCGCGCTCAGTCCGGATCAGTCGGATCGTCGGAAGGCCCGCCCCCTGATTTCTGTCGCATGAAAGCCGACGCTGCTGCGCCAAAATCCAACACATTTCTGTTGGACTCTGCATGATAAATGTGGCTCACTTTTCGACTGAGCACCAGAACGGCCCTTACAGTGCAGAACTGCGTCGGGTGTAGTGCAATCATGCCACAAATGTTGCGGACACTATGTAAGTACATGTGCTAGCAGTTTGCACTGAAAGGAAAGTGCAAGGTCAGGCAAAAATGGTGCAAAACCTCTAATAAATCTGGGCCACAGTCTCATTGACCCTCATCTACTGCAGAGACTTTTAGTGGCTTCTTAATAGCTTCAGCCGTAACAGCCGTCTCATGTTGCCCTGCGCCACTTATTTGGAGGAAGTTGGACCAAATATTCCTCTTTGAATGGGGCAAGTTGTATGTGCGTGATGGGGTCAATCATAGACGTGTGGGGGGTATCTGACCCTAAGCGATATTCAACACAATCCTATGATTTGGGGAGAAGTTACTTCTAAGGTGACACCAATTTAACATCTGAGTTCCTGCCTTGGTTTTGCCGCTCATCGGTTCATACGTGGCCCCAGCCAAGAGAGAACTTCTCACAGTTTACAACCAGATGTTTCCTATAATGTTGTAGGAGAATCCTGTCCATAATCCCACACTATAGACTGGATCCTCTACCCATGCAAGGATCCTGGGACCATGTGAATGTGCTGCTCCCCCAGCAGATGACATGTGTGTGTTTAGTAATGTTGTGGTCATTATGGCGCGGAGGTTTAGCATCGTCTCCAGTCGCGCTCGTGTTTATACAGCCTGCGTCTCTACAAGATGTATACGTCTTCAGCCAGCTGTTTTCTCCTGCTTCGTGCGGCTACATTTCCTCTTGGGTCCGGCGATGCTGCGTCCCCTGAGAATTTACCCCATTAATTGGTGACAGAGGCGATTCTGACGCAGAAGAGGCCATGAAACGCGGCTTTGGTATAGGGCGAGTGTCACGTACTTAAACTTATTAAATGAACATTAAAAACTGGATGACTGTCAAATAGAACTGCTGCCTCCTGATCTGCCTGCATCCCCAAGATCAGGAGATGAAGCACTGCATATGGCAGGACACTGGGAAAGCTGGGTGAAAACACAACTGGGATTTGTATAAAGGACATATGCCCTTTACCCAGCTTACTTGGTTTTCTCCTTATAAGTCACCTGTAATCGAACGTGTGCATCATTGGGCTGCAAACAAAGGACCGGTGGTTTGTGGCCTTTGGTAATGGGCATCTGAGCTCCACTCACGTGCTGATAACAGGAGCCGGAGCAAGGCGGCTCGGATGGTCTGCTCATACACAGGACTGTGGGAACAACTACTGTGTGTATGAGAGCCCATAATAATATATGGATATAGGGGAATATATGGGGATAGCATATAGCCAAAAAAATATACTCATGTGTAGGACTATGACCACTATAGATGGATCTCGCTGTGTGGAAGTAAGTCACTTTTTCTTGAAGTGGTCACACAGTGTAGACGGCCAAACAGAAGACCCTGGTGTAACGCAACCCAGGGGCTCAGGCAAAGGTTGCAGAATTGGCCAAGGTCAGGGCTAGTATGTTTCAGACACACAGGTTCTGTGTAGGTTAGGCAGGTACCTTAGTTTCATTGTGAGTTGCAGCCATAGTAAAGAAAGAGCAGTATGCGAAGTACGAGTAAGAGAAGAGTGCAGCAATAGTCGAGAGTGAGGGAAACAGGTAGGATTGTTGTATAATCTTGCAGGGTCTGGCACATTCCTGTCAAGGCAGTTGCATAAGCAGGAACAGCAGAGCACTGGATAGAGACACGAAACAAAGTTGCCCACTGAGAGCTACATTTCCCTGGAAACGAGTTTTGGGGTTGTTACCAAAGCCCCTCCATTCTGCAGCCTCACTGACTATTACATTGTGCAGGGGCACTCCCAATTCTTACTATGTAAGATTACAGTAGGCAGGGGGAGGTGGGAAGTGCTGAGGGAGCAGAGCGGTGGGGAGACAGTGTAACAGCCTGTGAAGCTACAGCAGAGAGGGTTTCTGGTAACACCTCCCAGAGCACCATTTCCTTTTAAGAATTTTCTTTTTTTTTTACATTTAACCCCCTACAGGGATCTGGACTTGCTGTAGGGAACTACCATTTGGAGGCAGCTGATTAAGGGTTGGTGAAAAGACATGGTCAGCAGACAAGCTGAGGTCGGGGCAGGTAATAGATAGATAATAATAGAATAATATTATATAATTAATAGATAAACAGGTTCAAAGCAGCCAAACGCAAGGAAAACATTGAAAACTATGCATTTTCAAAATGCATACTCAAACGGACCAAAAACGCCATTTGTGACATACTCTTAGAAGGACACTAGGGATTTGGTACCTTAATGCTCAGGAACTTTTCCATTGGGCTGGGAGCCTTGAGGGTGCGTCCACATGTTCAGTGTTTCAGATGGAATTTTTGAAGCCAAAAGTTGGTGTGGATGATAATGTGTGAGAACATATCATTGAGAGAAGCTTCTCCTGCTCTTTTTTAATTCCTCTCCTGGTTTGGACAGCAAAAACTGCATGTGAAAAACTGAACATGTGGTTGCACCCTAAAAAACCTTGGGTATGTGGTGATTTGTACAGATTGGGGCTCATCTACTAAGGGTCACGTGCTGCACTTTCATCATACTTTGCACTTTTTTCAGGGATTACACGGCTCGGACAGGTATTTAACAGGTGCCTGCACGCTATAGCTTTTTGGCGCAGCTGAGCTGGCTTCCATGCGACACAAATCGCACGGGGGGGGGGGGGGGTTCGTGCCGTCGGACAATCCGACTGGTTCGTACTGAGTGCGGGATTTAACTTTCAAATTGTGGTGAAGATGGTGAACTCTGTTGGACCTGGGCCGGGGAAGTGACACATGCAGGATATCTGGCGCATGATCTTAGCGAATCGCGGCAGAGTGCATGATCGTCAGACAATGCACTTTCTGTGAACTCCAGCAGAAGGGTAAGTAAATGTGCCCCATTGTGTTATTACAACCTTACTAATCTACCCAGTGGGGTAGGAGCTGGGGCAGATGGTGGTCTACCAATGGCTGCCAATATTACAACGACCCCCAACCCTACAGAGATTGGTCTGGGGGCCTGAACAAAGATAATGGGGCACATTTACTTACGTTTCCGCTGAAGTTCACCAAAGTGCATTGTCCGATGAGAATACACTGTGCCCCGATTCACTAAGATCGTGTGCCCGATATCCTGCATGTGTCGCTTCCCTGCTCAGGTCCGACAGAGTTCACCATCTTTTTAGTGGTGCATCTAAGTGCTTGGGCTTGTGACATCATTTGAAAGTTAAATCCTGCTCTCAGTCCGAATCAGTCGAACAGTCCGACAGCACGCCCCCTAATTTGTGTGGCATGGAAGCCAGCACAGCTGTGCCAAAAAAGGATTGTGTGCGCCAAAATCCCAGTGCAGACACTTCTTAAATACCTGTGCAAGCCGCGCAATCCCCAAAAAAGGTGCACAGTATCTCGAAAGTGAGCAGCACGACCCTTAGTAAATGGGCCCCAATATTTCATACAAATACATTAATGACCAGCCTTTTCCAAATAGACTACATGCGAACCTGACGAAGGGCGTGAACACAACCAAAATACTATTCTAGCCTGTTATTATGTGCATAAAGCAGCAATCTGGGCATAGTTGATCCTCCTCAGTTATAAATGACTCTGTATTTGTGCCATGAGTATATCGTGAGCGGGCCCCTCAGGTGGTGGGCCCTACATAGGGGAACCTCTCGGCTGTCTCCAGCATGTCTGACACACGACAGCTGCCTTCAGCGCTAATGCACAACAGAGCCTAATGGAGATATATAGCTCCTCGTAATCCCCCATGTTATCATAACGCTGAACAACATATACAATATTCTCCATAATGTTTAATGTACATCACATCGCGCTCTTCATCATGTCAGCCACCCATCTATCCATCCGAGGGTACGGCGCAAGGGGCCGGGTACAGACTGCTAGGTGCAGCACAGTAATCAGACACGACTACTATATATAAGTCATCTATAAACCCCCTCCCCCTATACTAAGCACTACCTCCCCTTAGTTATGGGGTCCCAGACCCCAATCAATACTATATGATCCCCTTGAAAGCAAATGTGTCTGGTTTAGCCCATGTTGGGCAGGAAGTGGCCCTGTCTCATGTCCCTGGTGACCCCACGAGTGGGATATTATCATAGTGCTGGGAGCTGGTGATAACCCCCGACCTGGTGGACACATAATATTTCATGGATCAATGTGAATAGGAGCGGTGTCTATATATAACACTGGCAGGAGGATTATTAATAGTCCCGCATTGGCCTGAATGACTCTTAACAATCCATTATGAGCAGCACGTGGGAACCAATTACTTAGTGAGGAGAGGAGGGAGAGGACCATACTTTGCTGAATTATTTTGGAAATGGCGGAGCAGGAATACAGTATTGCAATGGTCAGCGCACCCCAACTGCAGTATCACTATGCCATTGTGGGGGTCCGACACCCAGACCCCACAGCAATCAGCTATTAACGCTTGAAGCAGATGGCTCCATCCATGGTAAACTGGCCATACTAGGGAACTGCAGCTCAACATTTGGCTTCCAGATCCATCCACTGGATACTGGTAGAAGTCACGAGACGTGATGCAGATCGTTGGGGGTTTGGAGTGTATGATATAATAATGACTGTTCCTACAGATCATCAGCATGAAAAATGTATATGGGGTAAGACATTTGGGTGTAGGGAAATCTAAGTGTAGTTACCAATTTGCATATTCTACAGAGCTGCAATCATAATTCTGCTGGTGGAAAAATACAGTGTCTAGAGTAAGCAAATGTAAGCACTGAACAAGCAGGGGGCGATGAGAGATTTTAGTTCTGAAGCTGCAGTACAGTGAAGGCAGCTCTGAGGTTAAGATTTCTCATAACTGAATTATAAAAGCTTCCCCGAAGTTCTCTCTCTCCTTACTTTATTTGGCAAGGAGATAATTCATGGGAATCTCCGATCCTCTTCCTATAACTCTCCCTCCTCCTCCTCAGCACTTCAGCTCAAACCTCTGATTCTCAGTCTTGATGCTAAACAATGGCCTCTCCTTGTGCGGTGACTCACACAGAAAACATCCAAAGTTCTGAGCTGTGATGGGACGTTTCATACCATCCGTCTGCCAAGGACCAATCAAGACAATAAATGTTTACAACCGGACCCTCAGGATCTGAGCTCTTCCTTAGCAGCCGGGGATGGAGGGAGATTTTTAACACTGTACATGTACAGGCTAGGCCTAACAGAGGGGATTGGGGCTAAGGGAATATTACCATATTATAATGGTATGGCATAACATAAGGGTGTGGGTCTACCATCTAGTACCCCTGCCACGTCACAGCCCAGTCACCATATCACGGCCCAGACCACCATATCACGGCCCGGACCACCATTTCACAGCCCGGACCACCATATCACAGCCTGGACCACCACATCACATCCTGGACCACCACATCACATCCCGGACCACCACATCACATCCCGGACCACCACATCACGGCCCGGACCACCACATCACGGCCTGGACCACCACATCATGGCCCGGGCACCATATCACGGCCCGGACCAACATATCACAGCCCAGACCACCATATGAGAACCAAGACACCTTATCAAAGCCAGGAAACCACATCACATCCCGGACCACCACATCACGGCCCGGACCACCACATCGCAGCCAGGGCACCATGTCACAGCCCGGACCAACATATCACAGCCCGGACCACTATATGAGAACCAAGACACCTTATCAAAGCCAGGGCACCACATCACAGGGGCACCGGGTCACAGCCCGGACCAACATATCACATCCCGGACCACCACATCATGGCCCGGACCACCACAGCGCGGCCCGTGCATCGCATCACATAATGGCCCGGCCACCACATCATGGTCCGGGCACCACGTCACAGCCAGGACACCACGTCACAGCCAGGACACCACATCACAGCCATGACACCACATCACAGCCAGGAAACCACATCACAGCCAGGACACCATATCACAACCAATCAATCAATGTGTACAAGGCTCCTGGACCAGATGGGTTACACCCCAGAGTTCTTAAAGAACTCAGTTCTGTTATTGCTGTGCCGCTGTCTAAAATCTTCAGGGATTCCGTAATGTCTGGTGTGGTGCCAAGTGACTGGCACAAGGCAAATGTGGTGCCAATATATAAAAAGAGCTGTAGAACTTCGCCAGGAAATTACAGGCCTGTAAGCTTAACTTCCATTGTGGGGAAAATATTGGAAGGGTTAGTAAAAGACTACATACTGGAGTATGTGACATCACATGGTATAATAAGTGATAGCCAACATGGGTTTACTAAGAATAGAAGTTGTCAGACTAACCTGATCTGCTTCTATGAAGAGGTGAGCAGGTGCCTGGATGGAGGAGCAGCTGTGGATATTGTGTACCTCATAGACACCTGATGGGTAAAATTAGTGCTATTGGTTTGGCAGAAATCATTTGCAATTGGATTGAGAACTGGCTGAAGGATCGTATCCAGAGAGTTGTGGTCAATGATTCCTGCTCAGAATGGTCACCAGTTATGAGTGGTGTACCCCAGGGTTCTGTGCTTGGTTCACTACTATTTAATATATTTATCAATGATATAGAGGTAGGAATTAATAGCACTGTGTCTATTTTTGTAGATGACACTAAGTTATGTAGTGTAATACAGTCTATGGAGGATGTTCATAGGCTGCAGGGTGAATTGGAGAAACTGAATGTTTGGTCGTCCACTTGGCAAATGAGGTTTAATGTGGATAAATGTAAGGTTATGCACCTGGGGGCTAATAATCCAGAGGCAAAATATGTCCTTGGGGTAGTAAATCTGGGAGAGTCCCTTGTTGAGAAGGACCTGGGGGTACTAGTTGATCATAAATTGAATAACAGCATGCAATGTCAATCAGCTGCCTCTAAAGCCAGTAGGATCTTGTCATGTATCAAGGGTGGTGTGGACTCTCGTGATAGGGATGTAATATTACCACTGTACAAGGCATTGGTTCGGCCTCACCTGGAATATACCGTCCTGTTCTGGGCACCGGTCCATAAAAAAGATGCCCTGGAGCTGGTGAGGGTTTAACGTAGAGACACAAAAATGATAAGGGGTATGGAGGGTCTTAGTTATGAGGAAAGATTAAAACAACTAGATTTATTTAGTCTGGAAAAGAGACGACTACGAGGGGACATGATTAATCTATTTAAATATATGAATGGTCCAAACAAAAAATATAGTGGTAAGTTGTTTCAGATTAAATCAAATCAAAAGACGAGGGGGCACTGTCTCCGTCTGGAGAAAACAAGGTTTAATCACCGGAGGCGACAGGGCTTTTTTACCATGAGAACGGTCAATCTGTGGAATAGCCCGCCTCAGGCGCTGGTCACAGCAGGGATAGTAGAGAGCTTCAAGAAGGGTCTAGATGCCTTTTTACACCTAAATAACATTGATGGTTATGTTATATAGAATTGTTTCCCCTAAATCCCTTCCTCATCCAATCCCTTCCTTTCCTTGGTTGAACTTGATGGACAAGTGTCTTTTGTCAACCGTATAAACTATGAACCAGGACACCACTTCACATCCCAGGACACCACTTCACAGCCAGGACACCACGTCACAGCCAGGACACCACGTCACAGCCAGGGCACCACGTCACAGCCAGGGCACCACGTCACAGCCAGGGCACCACGTCACAGCCAGGACACCACTTCACATCCCAGGACACCACTTCACATCCCAGGACACCACGTCACAGCCAGGACACCACGTCACAGCCAGGGCACCACGTCACAGCCAGGGCACCACGTCACAGCCAGGACACCACGTCACAGCCAGGGCACCACGTCACAGCCAGGGCACCACGTCACAGCCAGGACACCACGTCACAGCCAGGACACCATATCACAGCCCAAGACACCACGTCACAGCCAGGACACTATATCACAGCCGGGACACCACATCACATCCAGGACACCACGTCACAGCCAGGACACCATATCACAGCCCAGGACACCACGTCACATCCAGGACCCCATATCACAGCCAGGACACCACGTCACAGCCAGGACACCACATCACAGCCAGGACACCACGTCACAGCCAGGACACCATGTCACAACCAGGACACCACATCACAACCAAGTTATATTATAACTCCCTGGCAATAAACATGGTTGCCATCAATGGGTCATGCGAGCTTCTGATGGGAATGAGGGAAATTCGCTTGGGAATATAAGATAAACTTTTGGGCACCAACACGATCAGGACACCGTCTATTAAAAATAGATCTATATACACAAGAGAAGAAAGCATTGAAATTCAGTGGGGTAATTGGAGGCCTATGAATACACTGATGGATATGGTAAATGCATTACAAGATAAGTGTGAAATCAGTCTTACTCTGCTACATCTACTGTATGGAAGATATAAGAAGAAAACATACATCAATCATTCATCATTTTACCCAAATGAGCATCTCGGCGTGGGAGAACAGGATTTCAGCATGGTTTTAGTGTAATTCATCTCTCACAATGTGATGTTTGGACTGGATCCAGGGGGGGAAATACCGAGAGATACAAGTGTAAATTTCCTTAAACCTCGTATAATTCAGTGCGCTGTTATGATTATAAGTCAGCTTTGTATATAGACCCCCGAGGACACAATGTGATATTACCCTGATACCACAACAATAGCATCAGCAGAAGGGAGTCTGACGGATTGTGCAGCGTTCTCAGGCTCAGTGTACACATACGTTTATATAATTCACATGAAAAAGTTCTGTTACTTTGTAATATGTTTTGGGTACAAAACAAGCTGAAATTTTGTTACAGATAGAGGACTCCAGATTGATACATTTTACCACCATTGATACACTGAACACAGAATTACTCAGACTGATATAAATGTGTCCGTCAGGTTGTAGTGGTATAGGGTCAGTTATGAGATAATAAGAGCAAACTGGTGTTATAGTAACGACAATGTTAGGATTAGGGAGAAGTGATGGTGATATAATCAAATGATGGCAGTATAATTTGGGCTCTGTGATGCAGTAGGGAACTATGGTGTGGTGGGTGTTGTTATGTACTATGGTGGCATTATATAGTGATTATATGTATATACTGTATATGTATGGATGTTGAGGTGGTATTTTGTATGGATGTTGAGGTGGTATTTTGTAGGTAATATAGCGAATATATATGTATGGACATTGAGAAGGTATCCGGTGGGCTCTATGTTGTATATATATTTTATGTACATGAATGTTATGTGGGCACTATGGTGAATATATATGTATGGATATTTAGGTGGTATAATGTGGACACTGTGGTGTATATATACTTTATGGACATGGAGGTGGTATTATGTGGGAACTCTGGTGAATATATATGTATGGACACTGAGGTGGTATTATATGGGCACTCTGGTGAATATATATGTATGGACAATGAGGTGGTATTATGTGGACACTGTATTGTATATATACTTTATGGAGATGCAGGTGGTATTATGTGGCCACAGTGATGAATATGTATGTATGGACATTGGGGGGGTATTTTATGGGCACTCTGGTGAATATAAATGTATGGACACTGAGGTGGTATTATACAGGCACAATGATAAATATGTATGTATGTATGGACATTGGGGCGGTATTATTGGGCACTCTGATGAATATATATGTATGGAAACTGAGGTGGTATATGTGGCCACTTTGGTGTATATATACTTTATCGACATGGAGGTGGTTTTATGTGGGCACTCTGGTGAATTTATATGTATGGAAACTGAGCTGGTAATGTATGGGAACAGTGATGAATGTATAAGTATGGACATTGAGGTAGTATTATGCTGGCACTCCGGTGGATATATATGTATGGAAATTTAGGTAGTATTATATAAGTACTGAATATAAATGTATGAACTTGTAGTATTATGTAGGCACAATGATGAATATGTATGTATGCACATTGGGGTGGTATTATGTGGCCACTTTGGTGAATATTTATTTTGAACATTGAGGTGGTATTTTGCGGCCACTCTTGTGAATATATATGAATGGACTTTGAGGTGGTATTCTGTGAGCACTGTGATGAATTTGTATGTATGGACATTGAAGTGGCATTATTACAGCATTTTAGTAAATATATATGTAAAAAGGTGGTGTTATTGGGTCTCATAATGGTTATTGTATGGACATTCAGATGGTATAATTAGGGCACTGGAGTTTAGGCACTAAAGCAATATTCTGGATCTCTAATGATTATATTTGGACAGTGGGTAATATAATGCCTGAAATGCGTCGGAAGGCTCACATTTGGAACTTGGATTTGCCTTTTTAAATTTCTTTTCAATGAACTGTGGTGGTGATATATGGACACTGAGGTGGTATCATTAGGGCACTGTGGTGAATATACTATGGACATTCAGCTGGTATTATGCGGGCACAGTGATGATTATTTATGGGTATAGTGGTGGAATTTTTAGTCACTCAAGTAGAAATATTATGCCACAAAATTATACATGACACTGGGGAGGTTTTATTGTGGCGCTAAAGTAGTATTAAGGGCACTGAAGTGTTATTATTTCTGCTGTGTAGTTTATGGAGGATGATTTTTGTGACATCACTACTGTTTTTGAAAAATATTACGTTTCAGTAACCAGTATGTCTACTACAATCTCATACAAGTGATAAAAGTTCCTAAAACAAGACACTATAAAAGTCCATAAATAAAAGTAAAGCACAAATTTAAACTCCTGTATTACAGCGACCATAAGTAGTCCGAGATCAAAGTAGAATTATATAGGCCTGTGATAAATGGGTCGGCCCTAGCGCTTGGCTTCTCTCCTAATTTTTGAACAGGAGGAATATAATTAATGTGCCATAATAATCCATGAAAAACAATTTAAAAATGTTTGTGTCCTGAAAATTAACCCCTTGAAGCCAGGGGGAATTATTACGATCATTAGTGTGTCCATGTAATGCCAAAAAGTGCAGCCGAATTCCAAACCGATTGCAGGTACATCCTGGGGGACCCTAGAAGGTGACCCTGATCTCCTTAAATACCCTCAAAGTGGAAAGGGACAAAACTTTTTCAAAGGAGACAACCCCTTGAAGAATTATGGCCCAGAAGCTGTCTAATTGTGCAGTGGAAAAAGTAGGTATATCCTTATAAAATATCCATGGCCTGGAGGGTTAACCTTAACCCGATATCCAGAATTGGATGCAATTATTTTTAAGATACAGAGGTCCAAAGATTAACTTAAATGAGAGCTGTATATATCATGTTTTGTATTTCTATGGGAAGGAGTGACATCACATAGATGATATAATGGGTCCATACAATTGTGATTGGGTCACTCGTGGATTTTTCGTAATCATATATCAGCAAAAGAATCAATAAAGTCATACAAACTGGTGTCGCAGTCACGCACCAAAATCGCAACCCTACCCTGTGCATGTGATACATCGTTATAGACATTATGGCAGACCCCCGCCAGCGAGACCCTACTATTAAATCTCCAGAAATAGAGGACTGTGACAATATGTGGAGTGACAGAATAAAAGATTTTCTTACCCAATTTATCTTCCATTGCACAGAGTTATCCCCCAAAATTCCGTGCAGGACCCCCTGCAGTATTTAGCACATCAATGGACGTCTCAGGCGACGGCCACTTTGCTGCATCCTCATTACATGAAAAGCTCCAGTCCTGGCTTGTCCCTGAAAATGCAGTTTATTCTTAGTTATGCAGATTACCAACCAAAAAAGCAAATTACTTTTTTTTTTCTCCCTCTCTCTCCCTCCGGCCGCCCTCTCAATCACTCCTGGGAGCTTTTACCATTTAAGGTCAATGCTGCATTTGGCTGAAGAAACTTGTCTCAGAGTTTTCGCTACATTTGAAGCTCAGGGTCCGTGTCTTCCGCGCAAAATAAATAAACTTTGAGAAAAGAGGAAAGCATAAAAAAAAAAGAATTCCGTCCCTTCTCGGTGCAGTTCTAAAAAGATCTTCAGCCCTCCCTCATCTTCTGCAGCCAAGACACAAATGTGAAGAAGACACCTCACTGGGAAATCTGTTCTGTGTCAAACCTGATACTTGTATATATCTAGATCAGGACCCAAAGCATCATGGCGCAGATCTCCAGGGGGACACAGCGGATATTTATAGAGCACAGCCCGGTCATTCCCATCACAGACTGAACGCAAATACTGTAGTTACATAAATCAGGGAAAAAAATGCAACTTGATGAAAACCCAGTGGTCCACATTTACTAAGGTGTCTGCGCCCCAAAAAAAGTTGATGCACTCTGTCGGGGCAGTGCAGGGGGCACCAGATTTATGAAGAATGCCCGCCAAAAATCCTGAATCTGGCGTCCCCTGCACACTACACAGGCAAACTACACATAGTAGTTTGTTTTAAAGGAAATCTACCTCCAGGATGAAGGATTGTAAACCAAACACACTGACATACTTGTGTGTGCCCCCTCTGGCAGAAGCTTATCTTCTTGTAGCTTCATATGCCTTTGTTTTTAAAAAGAGGTTTTAAAAATTATGCAGATGAGCCTTTGGGGCTCCAAATTCCATTGACATCTATACAGTCTGGAGCCCCTGAGGCTCATTTGCATAATTTGTGAACCCTTTTTATTGTTAAAACAAGTCCTAAGAAGCTAAAAGAAAAGCAGATCCTGCCAGAGGGGGCACACATCAGTATATCAGTGTACTTGGTTTACAATTCTTTATCCTGGTGGTCGATTTCCTTTAAGTAAATGTGGGCAGTGTATCTAAGCCAATGCAGTCTGCTAAGCCACTCGATCTAAGCCTGCCAAGTGTGATGTTGTCTGCTGTATCTAAGCCTGTTATGTTTTATACCGTCTAATTCTTTCATTTGTGATACTTTTTGCTCAGCCACTGTCTGATACTACATGGCCTCATCATAAATTAGGGATACACTTTTGTGAAAGATTGTACATCTAGTGGAGCACAAAAAAGTTCACGGGGTGAAACTGGTCAGAAAAGGGCCATAACCAGTCACCACCAAGGCCAATGGTCCCGCAATTGGGCTGCCTCTTATTTTGAAAGTGGCGAGGATTGGCGTACCTAAAGCTATCGTATGTGAATGTGATACTGTGTCTAATCTTGTCTAACAAAACAGTGGGGCACATTTACTTACCCAGTCCCTGCGCGATCCCCGATCCGAACTGTCTGACCGGAATGCACATCTGCCGCGATTCACATAGATCGTGCACCCGATATCCTGCTTGTGTCGCTTCCCCGCTCTGGTACGCTGGATTTCACCTTCTTCCCGATGCATGTAAGTGCTTAGCTTGCGACACAAATTTAAATGTTAAATCCCGCGCATAGTCCAAATCCATCGGATCGTCCGACGGCCCGGCCACCGATTTGTGTACCGTGAAAGCCTGTACACTCGCGTAACATGACGGCGGGGATACAGACAGCAGAGATTAAGGGGCTCATTTACTTACTCGGTCCATTCGCCATCCCGTGGCGCATTGTCCGACGTGGATTCGCGTCCTGCCGGGATTCACTAAGGTCGTGCGCCCGATATCCAGCAGGTGTTGCTGCTGCGCCGAGGTCCGCCGGAGTTCACCATCTTCTTCCCGGTGCATGTAAGTGTGTGTCAAGCAACATAATTTTTTTCTTTAAATACCGCGGTTTTTCCAAATCCGTCTGGTTTTCCAACGCCCATGCCCCCCGATTTCTGTTGTTTAAAAGCCGGCCCTGATGCGCCAAAATCCCGGGGCGATTCGGCGCCTGGAAACCCAACGAAAGTGAGCCCCATTATCTACCAGTTTACCAGCACTGGTATATGGCCCATTAACCTAGTGCCATACCTCCCAACATTTGTGAAAGGGAAAGAGGGTCAAAATGGCGGCAAGCGTCGATCTCCCTAAGCCACACCCCCAATCACTCCCTGGCCACGCCCCAAATTTTAACCATATTATAATAATAAAAATCATCTCAATAAAAAAAAAAAAAATTATCTTGACTGGGACTTGAACTTAGAACCTGCAGTGTCCATGAACAATAATGACACAGTGCCCCAACCCACTGAGCTATAATCTCAGTAACTATCTAGTTTTAGAATTTTGGTAGCTAAGCCCTGTGACTGCTACTGTTACACTGTGACACAGATTTAATGCCTTGGTATATAGGGAGGGATCTTCTCAGAGATGATTGTAATTATTGCGACTATTATTATTATTATTATTATTGCGACTATTATTATTATTATGGAGATGATGATTATTATTATTATTATGGAGATGATGATGATGATTATTATTATTATTATTATTGAGATGATTATTATTATTTTTACTATTATTAATAATCATCTCCATAATAATAAAAATAATAAAATTAATAATAATAATAGTCTCAATAATTACAATAATAACCTCTGAGAAGATCCCTCTCTATATATCAGGGCAGTAAGTCTGTGTCACAGTGTAACAGTGGCAGATAACACTTCTTAGTTACCAGAAATCATTTGATAAGTACCTCTGGGCTTATAGCTCAGTTAGTTAAGGCTCCTGTCTGTGGTGCAGAGGGTCCCAGGTTTGAATCTCAGCCTGGGTAAAACTTTATTCAATTTAATTAAATAAAGAGCTTGTGTCTGGGGAAGCCCTGAAGACCATATATGGACAGATACTGATCTGAACATGATGACATGGTCCCTGCTCTCCGCTAACCCGATGCTTCTCTGAAAAGGATTCCCTGCACGATGTCTGCTCTGGGGAACCCTAGGAGATGCAGTGACCATATATGGATAGAGATCTGAACCCTGTCCCTGCTCTCCACTAACCCGACACTTCTCTGAAAAGGATTCCCTGCCCGATGTCTGCTCTGGGGAACCCTAGGAGATGCAGTGACCATATATGGATAGAGATCTGAGCCTGATGACGTGGTCCCTGCTCTCCGCTAAGCCGACACTTCTCTGAAAAGGATTCCCTGCCCGATGTCTGTAGAAGCCATTCTGTACTATCAGTTCAGGCTTTCAAAGTATTTACTATGGGGACACAGCGGGACCTGGGGGGAAAATTCGTGACAATCTCATAGCTTCCCGTGACGCACGGGACTTTCCCGGCAAAATCGGGACGGTTGGGAGCTATGCCTAATGCATCCCATGTAAAATGGCTGCCGAGTTATATCAGCTCTGAAGTCAGTGAAAAATACCTCCATCACAATCCTCTACACGCCCAAATCAACCAATCACAGAGCTGCTTTCATTTTATCCACAATTGAACATGAGCGACATATTCACTCTATTTCAGGCCTAGTAGGCCTCAACTACAGACAGTAGCAGTTACTATAGCAACCAGACTTTTCCTTTTCCATATCTCTACCAAAGGTTTTCCTATAAAGAAAACACTTTAAATAATATTGGGGTCTGGACAGGGGTACAATGAGCAGAACTGCTGGCGTAGGTTGTTGTTGTATGGCTGACGCTGGCAAATGAAAGGTTAAGAGACGACATCTACGCAGTTACGTAAATCTTGTTAGTGGTCTGTAATAAACGACTGATGGTGCTGGCATGGATCCTGGGTGGTCTGTATATACGTAGCAAAACACTGTAGATTCCAGGGAAGATACCGTAAGCCCCTCTTATCCCACTCTACAGATACGTATCAGTTACATGTCCAATCACATCTATGTGAAGGTTTAATTATGGTGCTATATATATAACCACACTATCTATATACATATACACACACATACACCCGGTTTCCCTGACTATTAATGGAAAGCTTATTTCACAAAATATTTGACATGTTGAATCCCTTATACCTCATTTTACAGTCCATAGAAATTATCTCTATAAACAGCAGTCTCACTATGCACATACATGATATTACTTATTGGGGCACATTTATCAAGCTGTCTGAAAGTCAGAATATTTCTAGTTGCCCATAGCAGCCAATCACAGTTCAGCTTTCATTTTACCAGTGCTCATGAATATTTTAAAGGGGAGCTGTGATTGGTTGCCAGGGGCAACTTTAAATATTCTGACTTTCAGACAGCTGGATAAATCTGCCCCATTCTGTACTCATCCTGAGTTACATCCTATATTATACCCCAGAGCTGCACTCACTATTCTGCTGGTGCAGTCACTGTGTACATACATGACATTACTTATCCTGTACTGATCCTGAGTTACATCCTGTATTATACTCCACAGTTGCACTCACTATTCTGCTGCTGGTGCAGTCACTGTGTACATACATGACATTACTTATCCTGTACTGATCCTGAGTTGCATCCTGTATTATACTCCAGAGCTGCACTCACTATTCTGCTGGTGCAGTCACTGTGTACATACATGACATTACTTATCCTGTACTGATCCTGAGTTACATCCTGTATTATACCCCAGAGCTGCACTCACTATTCTGCTGCTGGTGCAGTCACTATGTACATACATGACATTACTTATCCTGTACTGATCCTCAGTTACATCCTGTATTATACCCCAGAGCTGCACTCACTATTCTGCTGCTGGTGCAGTCACTATGTACATACATGACATTACTTATCCTGTACTGATCCTGAGTTACATCCTGTATTATACTGCAGAGCTGCACTCACTATTCTGCTGCTGGTGCAGTCACTGTGTACATACATGACATTACTTATCCTGTACTGATCCTCAGTTACATCCTGTATTATACCCCAGAGCTGCACTCACTATTCTGCTGCTGGTGCAGTCACTATGTACATACATGACATTACTTATCCTGTACTGATCCTGAGTTACATCCTGTATTATACTGCAGAGCTGCACTCACTATTCTGCTGCTGGTGCAATCACTGTGTACATACATGACATTACTTATCCTGTACTGATCCTGAGTTACATCCTGTATTATACCCCAGAGCTGCACTCACTATTCTGCTGCTGGTGCAGTCACTGTGTATATACATGACATTACTTATCCTGTACTGATCCTCAGTTACATCCTGTATTATACTCTAGAGCTGCTCTCACTATTCTGCTGCTGGTGCAGTCACTGTGTACATACATGACATTACTTATCTTGTACTGATCCTGAGTTACATCCTGTATTATACTCCAGAGCTGCACTCACTATTCTGCTGCTGGTGCAGTCACTGTGTACATACATGACATTACTTACCCTGTACTGATCCTGAGTTACATCCTGTATTATACTCCAGAGCTGCACTCACTATTCTGCTGCTGGTGCAGTCACTGTGTACATACATGACATTACTTATCTTGTACTGATCCTGAGTTACATCCTGTATTATACTCCAGAGCTGCACTCACTATTCTGCTGCTGGTGCAGTCACTGTGTACATACATGACATTACTTATCTTGTACTGATCCTGAGTTACATCCTGTATTATACTCCAGAGCTGCACTCACTATTCTGCTGCTGGTGCAGTCACTGTGTACATACATGACATTACTTATCTTGTACTGATCCTGAGTTACATCCTGTATTATACTCCAGAGCTGCACTCACTATTCTGCTGCTGGTGCAGTCACTGTGTACATACATGACATTACTTATCCTGTACTGATCCTGAGTTACATCCTGTATTATACCCCAGAGCTGCACTCACTATTCTGCTGCTGGGGCAGTCACTGTGTACATACATGACATTACTTATCCTGTACTGATCCTGAGTTACATCCTGTATTGTACTCCAGAGCTGCACTCACAATTCTGCTGCTGGTGCAGTCAATGTACACATACATGACATTACTTTTCCTGTACTGATCCTGAGTTACATCCTGTATTATACCCCAGAGCTGCACTCACTATTCTGCTGCTGGTGCAGTCACTGTGCACATACATGACATTACTTATCCTGTACTGATCCTGAGTTACATCCTGTATTATACCCCAGAGCTGCACTCACTATTCTGCTGCTGGTGCAGTCACTGTGTACATACATGACATTACTTATCCTGTACTGATCCTGAGTTACATCCTGTATTATACTCCAGAGCTGCACTCACTATTCTGCTGCTGGTGTAGTCACTGTGCACATACATGACATTATTATCCTGTACTGATCCTGAGTAACATCCTGTATTATACTCCAGAGCTGCACTCACTATTCTGCTGCTGGTGCAGTCACTGTGTACATACATGACATTACTTATCCTGTACTGATCCTGAGTTACATCCTGTATTATACTCCAGAGCTGCACTCACTATTCTGCTGCTGGTGCAGTCACTGTGTACATACATGACATTACTTATCCTGTACTGATCCCGAGTTACATCCTGTATTATACTCTAGAGCTGCACTCACTATTCTGCTGCTGGTGCAGTCACTGTGTACATACATGACATTACTTATCCTGTACTGATCCTGAGTTACATCCTGTATTATACTCCAGAGCTGCACTCACTATTCTGCTGCTGGTGCAGTCACTGTGCACATACATGACATTACTTATCCTGTACTGATCCTTAGTTACATCCTGTATTATACTCTAGAGCTGCAGTTACTGTTATATCTTTAGATGTGACCATTCCCATCACTCCCTACTTGTTCAGTGTTTACCCAGGGATCTTTGTTAGAAGGTGAACTTTTGTTCATGGGAAGATGGTGACAACTACAACATATTTCTTTTCTTCATATCTTCCATCCCCTTGGGGTTCATGTTTGTGAATATTTCCCACACATATCACTAGTTGTACTCCATCTTTCACAGAAAGTTTTTCTAACGGACCCCGTAGTCCGGGGGGTGTCTGATTACAAGCTTGATAACCGTTTTCATCAGTCCTGTGTATCTATTCAAATGCAGATCCATGAAATCTGATTGGTTAATGATGGCCAATCCAAGCAGTATGAGTATCAGTGGCGCCATCTCCGTATAAATCTCGCCTCTTCGCTGCCTCCTGATTGATCCGCCTGAGACGCGCGCTACATCTTGGCAGGTGCGGCGCTCCGCTTGGCCGCCGGCGTCAGGCAGATGCATAGTTGTAAAAATTCCAATTCAGGCTTGAAAAATGGAAATACTTAAATGTGTTTTTAATGAAGATAAATCTTTGGTGAATGTTGGAAGGTTATCGGCGTTTGACACAGAGAGGAAAAACTAGAGTTTCTCTTTGAGGAATTCTACTTTTTCTTTGTTTTGCAGATGATATGACACTTTATAACTGGCCCGGCCTTCAAGGGAGACCCCTACATAAAAACTCTACTACTCTACTTAAGAACACTCGACTTACATACGACCCCTAGTTACAAACGGACCTCTGGATATTGGTAATTTGCTGTACTTTAGTCCTAGGCTACAATAATCAGCTATAACAGTTATCACAGGTGTCTGTAATGAAGCTTTAGTGTTAATATTGATTCTTATGACAACCCAACATTTTTAAAATCCAATTGTCACAGAGACCAAAAAAAGTTCTGGCTGGGATTACAATGATAGTATATACAGTTCTGACTTACATACAAACTCAAATTAAGAACAAACCTACAGACCCTATCTTGTATGCAACCCGGGGACTGCCTGTATATGAACTGCATCCCCCTAATCTACAGTATAAGAGACAGTGGGCTCCGTGACTGAGGAAACGTGTTTATTGGTCTTGTGGTGGTGTATTTTCCCATGGTTTGGAAGGGGACAAGGAACCTTAGAATGCTTAAAGGGGTTAATCCCATTCTAGAAATTAATGGGGATGTCGACATTCTGCAAATATTTTACATTTTCAAATTCCTCACAATTATCTAGATCGCTGCTTATGGTTATTCAACAGGAAGCTTCATTGTTTACTTCCTGTGAATAAACATCAGTCCCTGGTCATGTGATGTCACACAGGTGCACAGCTCGTTATAACCCTGGTCATGTGATGTCACACGGGTGCACGGCTCGTTATATCCCTGGTCATGTGATGTCACACGGGTGCACGGCTCGTTATATCCCTGGTCATGTGATGTCACACAGGTGCACGGCTCGTTATGTCACTGGTCATGTGATGTCAGTCACACAGGTGCACGGATTATTATATCCCTGGTCATGTGATGTCACACAGGTGCACGGCTCGTTATGTCCCTGGTAATGTGAGGTCACACAGGTGCACGGCTCGTTATATCCCTGGTCATGTGATGTCACACAGGTGCACGGCTCGTTATATCCCTGGTCATGTGATGTCACACAGGTGCACGGCTCGTTATATCCCTGGTCATGTGATGTCACATAGGTGCACGGCTCCTTATATCACAGAGAGTAATTAGATCTGTGTGTTATAACCAGCCGTGCACCTGTGTAACATTACATGACCAGGGACATAACGAGCCTTGCACCTGTGTGGAATCACATGACCATGTAGATAGTGAGCAATGCACCTGTGTGACATCACATGGCCATGTAGATAGTGAGCAATGCACCTGTGTGAAATTAGATGACCAAGGATATAACAAGCTGTGCACCTGTGTGACATCACATGACCAGGGATATAACGAGCAGTGCACCTGTGTGACATCACATGACCAGGGTTATAAGAAGCTGTGCACCTGTGTGACATCACATGACCAGGGTTATAACAAGCTGTGCACCTGTGTGACATCACATGACCAGGGATATAACGAGCAGTGCACCTGTGTGACATTACATGACCAGGGTTATAAGAAGCTGTGCACCTGTGTGACATCACATGACCAGGGTTATAACAAGCTGTGCACCTGTGTGACATCACATGACCAGGGATATAACGAGCAGTGCACCTGTGTGACATTACATGACCAGGGTTATAAGAAGCTGTGCACCTGTGTGACATCACATGACCAGGGTTATAACAAGCTGTGCACCTGTGTGACATCACATGACCAGGGATATAACGAGCAGTGCACCTGTGTGACATCACATGACCAGGGATATAACAAGCTTTTAACCTGTGTGACATCACATGACCAGGGAGATAACGAGCCGTGCACCTGTGTGACATCACATGACCAGGGATCGCAAGTAAACAATGAAGCGTCCTTTAAATGACAGCAAGCAGAGATTCAGAAATCTGTGAGGAATTGATACAAATAGTGTATAGGAAAATTGTATAACTTTTCATTACAGAACCAATATAAATTGCTTACTGAAAGTGGTCAACCCCTAAAAGATTGTGTCACTACAGAAACGTATCGCCTATCAAGTGTGTGATTTCTAGGGGTTCCATAACATGTGACTGACTTTTTATGGGAACTTAGGGAAAGCTATAGGGGAACTTCAAGGGACTTTTACAGGTCCTTGAGGTATAAAACTGATACACATGTGGACAAAATTATTGGTACCCCTTGTTTAATGAAAGAAAAACCCACAATGGTGACAGAAATAACTTGAATCTGACAAAAATTTAAAATAAATTAAATTTCTATGAAAATGAACAAATGAAAGGCAGACATTGCTTCCATCAAAATTTTTTGAAAAATAATACTCATGAAACAGGCCTGGACAGAAATGATGTTTCCCTTGACTTAATGGGGCACATTTATTTACCCGTCCACCGAGTTCCCTGACGATAATGCACTAAGATCGTGCGCTGGATATCCTGCATGTGTCGCTTCCCTGCTCAGGTCCACAGGAGTTCACCATTTTCTTCCTGGTGCATGTAAGAGCTTGGATTGCGACACAATTTGAAAGTTAAATCCTGAGCTCAGTCCGAATCAGTTAGATCGTCCGACAGCCCGGCCCCCGATTTGTGTTGCATGGAAGCCAGTGCAGCTGCACCAAAAAACAGTCGAGTACACAAAAATCCCTGTTAAATACCTGTCCGGGCCATGCAATCCCCGAAAAAGGTGCAAAATCCAACAAAAGTGCAGCGCATGTCAGAGAGAAATCTGACCGTGGTGTTAGCCTGACGAGCTGGGTATGCATGAGCCTGGGCGCTTAAAGAAGAGTGGTAGAGGGGACAGTACCCAATTGTAAAAATGTAACAGAATGCTGAATGAATATTCCATTTTGGAACGAGAATATATTTGACAATAGCTCCCCAGGACAATGCCCTATTGTAACCTAACATTACCTTATTGCAACAATGCCCCATGATGAAACAGAATCACCCCATAGTGATACAGCAGTGCCTCATTGTAACAAAACAAGTGCCCAGTGTGATACGACTATGTCCCATTGGGACATGCTTGGACTTAAAGAGGACCCGTCACCCTGTATAAGCCGGCTAAAGTAAGCAGCTCCTAGCGCTACCCCAGATGTAGCAGTGTTAAACTGCTAGCTTTATCGGAACCTGCATTACATAGCGCTGCGAACGCCGGACCAAGCTTGCAGGGCTATGTAGTGCAGTGTTTGCTATCTTTATTGGAGTGTTCCGATAAAGCTAGAAGTTTAACACTTCTACATCTGGGTATCGCTATGAGCTACTTTAGTATGCAGCTCCTAGCAGGGTGACTGTTACATCTTACCTGTGCTGATACACTGTAACAAACACACAGAGCTGTCTATACTATGTGTCCTCACCTTAACTCTTACATTTCCCATATTGGCAGGTCCATACTTCCAGGGATACACTCCGGATGTTATACTTCCTGGTATAATCTGCATACACAATGCAGACAATCTGCGCTCCTGTATTTATGTGACGTAAAGACGCAGCAGATCCCGCCAACTATAAACAACCTGCCGAAGTTTGGAAACTTGAGCTTGTCCATTTCCTGAATGAGTCACATCTTGTAGTGATGAGTAATGTAAACCAAGATGGCGGTCGCCAAAATCTCCTGCTGTATTGGGACCACAGTCAATCAGATCAGTCACAGTTTAATTGGTTTATGTGTAGTTAAAATGATGGTCAACCACTTTATATAAAGCAGACTCTAAATTCTGCCTCTCTGTGGCCCCCACTAGAGGGAGCCAAAGAGCTAATAGTTTAATCTATAAAATTCCATGCAGTAACTCCTTAGCTCCTCCTAGTGGTGACTGCAGGCAAACAGAATTTTTATATACTAGTGATGGGCAGTCCGGTTCTTCTTAGATAGAGGGATAATTAGGCTCTGCTCACTAAAAAGAGCCGGCTCTTGTGTCTCCTGAGTGGCTCTCTATTAAATATACAATAGGGAGCAGCAGACACCCCTTTTCGCCCTTTTATCGGATTAAAGGGGGCATGGCTACCTGATTAGTGGCGGGGTTAAGTGAGCCATCGGCTCACTGTAGGAAGCCCAATCCCGTCATTCACACAAAAGAGCCAGCTCTTTGTGCCGGCTCGTTTGTGAATGGCATATCACTCCTGCACCCTGTGTCCTTTCACTGTCAGCAAGCAGAGATCTTGCCAATCCTTTGAGAATGTCACCATGTTTTCTCTATAATGTGAATTTTTGTGCTTCACCGAAATGTTAAAAATATTTAAAAACTCTGAAAACTGAGAAATATTGCGGGTTTTTTGGCTATGGACTTTGCCGCAGTTATGAGCCATCGCTCTCTCATCCAGATGTTATCTCAAGAAATAATAAATTAACTGATTGTTTAACCGCACAGCAAAAAACTTTCACAGAGGTGGCCGGGAAAACACGCGGGGATTATTCACATTAGTGCAGGATACTAAGTAGATCTCCACTCTAATCTGTTTCATGTATTATTCTCCAATCACATCCAGAGCTGCATTCAAAATCTTTGCAGCTGCCAACATTACAGCTAATGGCCGCCATGTTTTTTCTATGCTATATGCATAGTTCAGACATAAACATCCTCATCCTTTATCAGCTGTTCTGTGCTGCAGCCAGGACGTACACGTCATCACCTCATCGTAGCATCAGCCGTCATCTCACTCATAAAACCTGTTGTATAAAACCTCACGAAAATATGACCAGTGACTTACATGGGTTATGGGAAATGTTTCAACATAAAAAATAAGAAGGAACAGGAAATCCTTAAGCAATTATAACAAAAAGTGGAGAGAAGGCCACAGCATCCAATATGATGAAAAAAGGTTAAACCTTTATTCACACAGGCATAGAAAAAAGTGCAATGTTTCGATTCACAATGAATCTTTGTCAAGCATACATAGAGTGTGCACATGCACATATATATACAGAAATGGGTGTATATATATGTGCATGTGCACACTCTATGTATGCTTGACAAAGGATTCATTGTGAATCGAAACGTTGCAGTCTTTTCTATGCCCGTGTGAATAAAGGTTTAACCTTTTTTCATCATATTGGATGCTGTGGCCTTCTCTCCACTTTTTGTCTTGGACTATGGATCCTGCACACTAGGACCCTGAGCTGCGTATATCAAACAAACAGATTTTGCTAAATAGATTGGTTGCTGTCTTTTTTCTTTTTTTAAGCAATTATAACAACACTGAAGATAATAATGCAAAATAGTGAGTGCAGCTCTGGGGTATAATACAGGATGTAACTCAGGATCAGTACAGGATAAGTAATGTCATGTATGTACACAGTGACTGCACCAGCAGCAGAATAGTGAGTGCAGCTCTGGGGTATAATACAGGATGTAACTCAGGATCAGTACAGGATAAGTAATGTCATGTATGTACACAGTGACTGCACCAGCAGCAGAATAGTGAGTGCAGCTCTGGAATATAATACAGGATGTAACTCAGGATCAGTACAGGATAAGTAATGTCATGTATGTACACAGTGACTGCACTAGCAGCAGAATAGTGAGTGCAGCTCTGGAGTATAATACAGGATGTAACTCAGGATCAGTACAGGATAAGTAATGTCATGTACGTACACAGTGACTGCACCAGCAGAATAGTGAGTGCAGCTCTGGAGTATAATACAGGATGTAACTAAGGATCAGTACAGGATAATTAATGTCATGTATGTACACAGTGACTGCACCAGCAGCAGAATAGTGAGTGCAGCTCTGGAGTATAATACTGGATTTAACTCAGGATCAGTACAGGATAAGTAATGTCATGTATGTACACAGTGACTGCACCAGCAGCAGAATAGTGAGTGCAGCTCTGGAATATAACAGAAATATATATTTTTTTCCTGTTCCATTTCCCTGTGCCCATGTAATACCGGTGCTCTGTAGTTCTGGCTTCATCATCACCCACTCATTTGATGATATTCTTTTATAAACTAGAGATTATGTGATAAACATGGCGGCACAATAAGCCGCTCTGCACTCCAGTTAATGCAGCAGTTTACGATTTTCACTTTTAAGTGGGAATGAAATCCTAGAAACAGAGCAAGGAAATACCAACGAGTTCATTTAATACAAACAAGTCTCTAATAGTGTTTGGAGCGGAATATTCTGCTTATATTGTGCAGCAGACTCTGTTATAAATACTATATATATGGAGGGAGACTCTGCAGATGCTGGGGGTAAATGTACCTCCCCAGTAACACATCCACCACGTAGAATCACACACACGCTAACAAACCACCTATGTAGAAACAGCGCCACACCTGTATACAGGTCGTGAGTGGTACTGCAAGTCAACTGCACTGAAGTGAATGGAGGTGACAATCCATACCTTTAGAAAGGTGCTGTTTTGCAAACAGCCTTATCCATTGCCCCGACTGCTGTAAAACCTCTTTAACACTTAAAGTTCAACAACAAGTAAAATTTAGTCGCTGTGTAATAAGAAGTTTTACAACTTTGTAACCTTGAGCTCATGTTCTAATTCTTCACCCTATTTAAGATCTTTACTAAACTGAAATATTGGAACCTCGCCCATGTTTATTTAACCTCCTCTCCGTGACTTGAATTTTTCTTGGATGACAGCAACATTTGAGCCGACATGGATATAGCAAGTCTATAGCAAGACTCAGGGCGATGGCTCCCCCTAGAGCTCCAGAGAGGAATGGCTTCAGTTCAGATAAAATGCTATGGGATGATGGACCGTAAAGCGGTTCTGGGATTCGAGAGAAATCATAAGACCGGCAGCACACATCGTGTTTTGAAGCCGTTTTTGGGCTGTTTTTTAAACAGTCTGTTAAAAAATGCAGATGTTTTTTAAAAAGGCACTAGGTTTTTGAAAACGCATCCGTTTTAACAATTATCTTAATTAAAACGGGTCGAAAACGCATGCGTTTTTTAACAGACTTCTTAAAAACAGACCAAAAACGGGTTCAAAACGCCATTTGTGGCATCACCCTTTTAACTTAGTAGTTGAATGTGATCGAACCTCCAAACTTCTGTAGTAAAGAAAGAGGGATCAAAGATGCAGCGCGCTGTGCAAGCCACAGAAAATTTTTCTTGCCATTAGCCACGAGTCGCCGTTAGAAACTCAGGTGTAACTCCCAAACTCAAACCCTGAGGGCGCGTTCACACGTTGCGCTTTCGTCGCGTTCATAACGCGACGCTAGCGCACAGGGGGCGGAGTTTGGGGCGATCGCATATGCGTTTCAAGAGAAACGCATGCGATTGGGTTATCAATCGCATGCGTTTCCCGGGAAGCGCATATGCGATCGGCCCGAGCCCCGCCCCCTGTGCGCTAGCGTCGCGTTATGAACGCGACGAAAGTGCAACGTGTGAACGCGCCCTCACCTATGCCTGCTCTAAACTGGACGTTATTTGTTGAAAAAAATTGGAACTTTTCACCGCAATTGTGCAGAAATTTGCAACCATCTCAGCCGTCCACTTCAGGATTTTTATGATAAATCAGATGCAGCAATGCAGACTTTGCAACCCTTTAACTTTTTATGTTTATTTTCAGGTGTACATAAACGAGAAGCAGTAGGGTGCTGTCACACATACAGCCTTGATTATGTCAAGGGTGATGCCACACATGGCATTTTTGATCCGTTTTTAAGCATGCGTTTTTAGTCCGTTTAAAACGCAACCATTTTGGACCGTTTACCTTGCGTTTGGCTGCTTACAATGTGCTTATCTATTAAGATAATTTGGAAAAATGGACAAAAAATGGTCAAAAACGGAAGGGTTTTTAAACAGACTGAAAATCGGTCCACCCAGGGGGGACATTTATCATAGTCTTCTTGTGTATGGTGCTTATTTGCACCTGTTTATGTGGTTTAATTTTTTTTTTTTTGGTATTAGCTCCCATTTAGTTTTTTGCTGACTTTTTGTCAAATGTCAAAGAAATGTTTCAAGCTATGGCAAAATGTGTCAAACCAGTCTCCAGAATGAAAACAAGAGTGAGAAACAGATCAATCATTCTGCACATCTACATAAAATGACAATGGAATAATCAGATTCAGGCCCAATACACAAACCTTGACAATACGTCTAGGCCAGTGATGGCGAACCTTCTAGAGACCGAGTGCCCAAACTAAAACCAAAATCCACTTATTTACCTGAAGTGCCAACACGACATTTCAAGCAGTAACTTGTTGCTACCTGTTCTTCCTCGTCTTTCAATCGTATTGACCCCCTGAGGCCACCAATACAGTTGAAAGAAGGAACACAGATGCAGACCCTCATTTTAGCTTCTCTCCCGGGTACCTCTGTAGAGAAAGAATAGTGGGTCCAGCAAGATGACCAACACAGACATTGCACTTCTGTCAACACCTCACTTTTCCCGGAGTTCAAAACAGCCAATGAAATGTCGCTTTAAAACAGCATCTCTTAAGTTGCCTGGGACTGCAGGTGGATTTGGTCCTATTTAGTGTACTCTGTCCTGGAGCGATGGTCTGAGTGCCCACAAAAATGGCTCTGAGTGCCACTTCTGGCACCCGTGCCATAGGTTCGCCACCACTGGTCTAGGCCAAGGAAATTCACATAAGAAATGCAAACAATGGATACAACAGATTCAGCCAGCAACACTGTCAATTTGCACTGCACTGTTAGAAGTTCTACTTGTTTTACTAAGTTTTTGTACGCCTATACTTATACCCTGTATAATGTTATATGTATTACGAAAGCTATAACTGTATGAGTGTGGTAATGCATACATGTTTGTTAATTTCTTAAAACAATAAAAAGAAAGTGACGAATTAAAAAAATAAGTTAGGAAAATAATAAAAAAAAGCTTTTAGCCTTTAACTATTAGTAAGTTGGTTTTTTTTTAATAGCTGTAATTTTTTTTTTTGCACAGATATTTCAGAACGTGACCCTTTTGTAGCACTTCCATGCGGTACAAATTAGGGGGCGTTCTGGAGGTCGGTTCAACCGATTTCGGACTGAGTGCCGTACTTAACTTTGAAATTGTGTCGCACGCCCTATGTTAAAGGTGCACCACAAAAAAAGATTGTGAACTCTTTCTGACCTGAGCGGGGAAGCGACACATTCAGTTTTTCTGGCGCACGATCTTAGTGAATTGCCGCACGCAGCATTATAGACGGACAATGCACTTTTAGTGAACTCCAGTGACTTTATAAGTAAATGGGGGTCATTTACTAAGGGGCCGAATCGCGTTTTCCCGACGTGTTACCCGAATATTTCCGATTTGCGCCGATTGTACCTGAATTGCCCCGGGATTGTGGCGCACGCGATCGGATTGTGGCGCATCGGCGCCGGCATGCACGCGACGGAAATCGGGGGGCGTGGCCGAACGTAAACCCGACGTATTCTGAAAAAACGCCGCATTTAAAAACCGAAAAAGTGTCGCTTGGGGAGCGCTTACCTTCACCTGGTCTGAGGTGGTGCATTCCGACGTGTTGAGATGATTTTCAGCGCAGCAGCGCCACCTGGTGGACCGCGGAAGAACTACCTTCATAAATCCTGGCCGGACCCGAATCCAGAGCAGAGAACGCGCCGCTGGATCGCGAATGGGCCGGGTAAGTAAATCTGCCCCAATGTGTCCCAGAATCTTTAGCAGATATTAGATAAAATACTGGATCATACAAAAAGCTTACAATGTATGCAGTACATTCTCTCACAGTGACATATCAAAAGATGGAGAAACAAATTATCAACGGCCCTAGGAGGCCACAGAGAGATGGCACACGTGGCATTTTGAACGCGTTTTTGAGCAGTCCGTTAAAAAAAGCATTGTTAAAAAATGTATGCGTTTTTGAAAAACGCATGTGTTTTTGACCAGTTTGAATTAAGATAATAGGTCAAACCTGTCAAAAACGGATGCGTTTTTTAATGGACTCAGGCTGGTGCCACACCCACCACTTTGAAAACGCAAACGCAGACAAAGCCGCACCCACCGGGCCGCGGCCTGATCGCAACGGCGTTTCCATGGAGGTTCCATGGTGCGGCTTTGTCTGCGTTTGCATTTTCAAAGCGGTGGGTGTGGCACCAGCCTGAGTGCGTTAAAAAACGCATGCGTTTTTGACAGGCTTGACCAATTATCTTAATTCAAACTGGTCAAAAACACATAAATTTTTTAACGGACTGCTCAAAAACGCGTTCAAAATGCCACGTGTGCCATCTCTCTGTGGCCTCCTAGGGCCGTTGATAATTTGTTTCTCCATCTTGTTTCTCCGGTGGGCGCGACTTTGTCTGCGTTTGCAAGCACAGACAAAGTGCTACGTGTGGCGCCAGCCTAACGGTCCAACCGACCCCTTGCCGCTCTTCAGACTAATGTAGCAGACGGCCGTGCATGACCGTTCTGCTCCATTAATCTCTATGGAGCTGATGGAAAATGCTGGGCGCTGCGCTCAACGATAGCCGTCAGCTCCATAGAGATTTAATGGATTTAATGCGCGGCCGTCTGCTCCATTAGTCTGAGGAGTAGAGAGGGGTCATCGGACCCCTCGTTCTCGAAATATGCAGGGTTCTCAGCACTGAGACCCCCACTAATCAGCAAGTTAGGCCCTATAATGTGGATAGGGCCTAACTTGCCTTCGTGGGAAAACCCCTTTAACTTACTTCGGTGGTCCTGAACTTCCGGCGCCGCCAAAGCAAAGAAAGTCGGTAGATGTAGCTGACAATCTCTATATTAAACATAATAACAAAAACTTGTAGACAGAACCAGGTCAGCCAATTCATCAGACACAATAGTGTATCAGGGATCTGCAGACTAGCATTATAACTATTACCGTATTTTCTGGGCCATTAGGCGCACCGGAATATAAGGCGCAACAGTCCGATGCGCCTTATATATGTAATAATTCCATATATAAGGCGCATCGGACTATAAGGCGCAGGGTCGGGGGCGTGGCGGAGGTCCGGGGGCGGAGCGGAGACCCGACGGGACGCGACGCCGAGAAGAGACGCGGAACGGGGGGAAGGTGAGCGGGGAAGGTGAGGGGGAGGTGGAGAATAGCATACTTACATAGGTCCCCGCTACCGGAGACAGCAGATCTCCAGCGGGAACTGCAGACCACGCGGCAGAAGTTGTTCGTGCCGCGTGGTCTGCAGTTCCCGCTGGAGATCTGCTGTCTCCGGTAGCGGGGACCTATGTAAGTATGGTCCGCTGCCCTCATATAGGGCGCACCGGACTATAAGGCGCACTTTGGATTTCCAAGGAAATCCAAGGCTTTTAAGTGCGCCTTATAGTCCAGAAAATACGGTAGTAACCTTTTTTAATAACCTCTTAGGTACAACAGCCCTGAAAGTAATGCTTGACATCATTTGGCATGTTTTTGAATGTTGACTGTTTAACGGATATGTGACATTTTCATACGTTAAATATCTGGAAACTAATGACAAATCAGGCACAACACTGAAAAAAACAACAACATGGCGAACTTTGTAAAACAGCAGCAAATCTCAAAAAAAAAGAAACCAAAAAAAAAAAGAATAGAATTTGATAAATTGCTCCCTCCACCCTGTTGTATTGTTTACATGCAAGACAGCGGGTACTGGTTACCAAAACAAAGCGGTTGGTGTGAACACACCCTCAGGCTGTATTCATACTGTGAAACACAATTCATGTCTATTGTTGAGGAGCTTTTCCCGATCACAGATGTATTTACACATAAACACTTGTGATCAGGAATAGGGCCACATGCTTTTCCTTGTTAACCCGCAAAACGCTTAGGTCTAAACGCGTCTGTGTTCGGAAGTTTCTCCTCCATGATGCACTTGCTTTTCAAAACACAGTTCACATTGGGGCACATTTACTTACCCGTCCCATTGACGCCGCCAATCAGGAATGTCCGACGAGGATTCAGGTCTGCCGCGATTCACTAAAATCGTGCGTCCAATTTCCTGCACGTGTCGCCTCCCCACTGAGGTCCGCCGTATTTCAACCTTCTTCCTCTTGGTGTATGTGAGTGCTGATCTTGCGACACAAGTTGGTTTTTAAATTCCATGGTTTGTCCGAATCAGTCGGGTGTCCAATGTCCAAGCCCACCGTTTTGTGTCGCGCGTAAGCCGGCACCGATACACCACAATCCGATCGCGTGCGGCAAAAACCTGGGGCAATGCAGGGCAAAACTGCAAAAAGTCAGGAAACCAGACGAAAACGCGGCGTTCGGACCCTTAGTAAATGTGCCCCATTGTGCATGACACATCACGGCCCATGTAGGGTCACGAGCATTGGGTATTAGACCGGTGGCACACTTGGTGTTTTGAACCCGTTTTTGGGCCGTTTTTAAGCAGTCTGCATGCGTTTTAATTGCCCAAAACGGGTTCAAAACGCCATGTGTGGCATAACCTTGGTGGTATCGTGCCTAGAGTTGCTACCTTGGCAACCCAATAATATGCCACTCTGAGGTGCCCTATAACTCAATGAGATGGGCAATGCCACACTAGTCCTCATATGGACCCATAAATTGTCGCAGGTGCTGTATTCCTATTCCGTATAGATCCAGATCTGTAATGTGTGCATGGTGCACTTCTTAAAATGAATCCCATAAGTATCAAAGTGTAGTGTGAACAAGGCTTTAGGATTATTAATCTCCATCTGTTGTTTATATAATAAGGTCATATTATTCACAATTATGTCATTATAGTCATAGATGTAATGCAACTAAATCCATGTTTACCGGTATCTAACCATTGCAATGGCTCCTTATACCCTAACAGGCGACACCTTCTGAAGAGCCACGCAGGAAGTGACGAAACACATTACTTCCGGACAGGAACAGATTGACCCTTCCTGGCTCCCGTCTCTCGTGGTTAGAAGCTAGAGTATACGAAGACTAGGGGGGGAGCTCCGCCCCTTCCCGGTCATGTGACTCTGATGTCACGGCCTCTCGGTCCCAGCTGCCTTCTGGGTTGTATTCTGTACGAAGGGAGACACTGAGGCGGCCACGATGTCCCGCGGCTCTATCGAGATCCCTCTCCGGGACACTGACGAGGTGAGGAGGGAGATGGGGGCGCCAAAGGGGTGAGGAGAGGGAGGAGACTTACTGCTACTTACCGCCGTATGTGAAACTTCTGCCACCATCCCGGCACCCTGCTGTGCCTGAGCCTCTGCACCTATTAACCCTATATTTCCTTTAGGGGTGTATGTGGCTACTGCTGCCTCATACTCGAGCTTTGGGGTTTCCAGAGGAGGAATAAGTGGCTTTAATGGAAACCCCTTTAAATGTGACCGTCTTGTCTAGCATTGGAACTTCCACCAGTTACCTTGTTTAAAGGGGTTGTCCAGAGGTTTCAGTGACTGCAACGGGCCATGATTTGTACCGGTACTGCAGCTTTATAGAGAGGAATGGAGCTCACCTGCAATACCGCACACTACCCATGGTCAGCTGTGGCGCTGTTTTGGGGAAAAAAAAGCTGAGATTTTCATCCTCCGGACAACCCCTACAGAGCCCTGGACTCCATGCATCATAGTGATAGATCCTGTTTCTATGCTGCTATTTTGCAGGGACTCCATGCATCATAGTGATAGATCCTGTTTCTATGCTGCTATTTTGCAGGGACTCCATGCATCATAGTGATAGATCCTGGTTCTATGCTGCTATTTTGCAGGGACTCCATGCATCGTAGTGATAGATCCTGGTTCTATGCTGCTATTTTGCAGGGACTCCATGCATTGTAGTGATAGATCCTGGTTCTATGCTGCTATTTTGCAGGGACTCCATGCATCATAGTGATAGATCCTGGTTCTATGCTGCTATTTTGCAGGGACTCCATGCATCATAGTGATAGATCCTGGTTCTATGCTTCTATTTTGCAGGGACTCCATGCATCATAGTGATAGATCCTGGTTCTATGCTGCTATTTTGCAGGGACTCCATGCATCATAGTGATAGATCCTGGTTCTATGCTTCTATTTTGCAGGGACTCCATACATCATAGTGATAGATCCTGTTTCTATGCTGCTATTTTGCAGGGACTTCATGCATCATAGTGATAGATCCTAGTTCTATGCTGCTATTTTGCAGGGACTCCATGCATCATAGTGATAGATCCTAGTTCTATGCTTCTATTTTGCAGGGACTCCATGCATCATAGTTATATATCCTGGTTCTATGCTGCCGTTTTGCAGGGACTCCATGCATCATATATCACAGTGATGCTTTGGGTCTCACAGTCTATGATTTGGCGTCATGTGTTTCCAGTTTAATTCTATGCGTAGGTTTTCATCAGTTGGGTTCAGTGGAGCAGCTTCGGCACTAGTGCGTTCAAAAAGGTGTCCCTTGGCTGGGGGTTAGTCTTTTGCGTGGGCTGAGCCCTCCAATAAGCACCAGCACGTCTTTATGTAGTTCTTGTTAAGGTCCCAAACTAGTTTAACTGTTGCTGGATGCCCGAAATCACCAGTTATTTAGGGTGGAAAGGTACCAGGAGTCTGCTTAGTGTAACCTCCTGTGACCCCAGTATAGGGGGCATTCACATTGAAGTGTTCTGTACTGACTGCTAACTTCAAGAACTTGCCAGAAAGTCAAACATGGTTTCCTAAAGGTGTGCAGGCTGTTCCCTTTAACCCCTTGCCGCAATCAGGCAAAATCGTAATCAGTGTTTGGCAAGGGATGTACGGGACCACTCATGGGCTGAGCCCTGTGCAGACAGTCAGGATGTTTGCTGCATATAGAAACTGGGTGTTCTACCTTTACACTCATGGGTGCCGCCATCTTGCCTGTGATCTTGGCTCCCTGTGACATCATCAGGGAGGGACGAGACCCCCAGCATTGTCATTTTTGAAGATCTGTTACAATGTGTTCTGGTGGCTCATTGTAACAAATTGTGTCCAAAAGACGCTATATACTGTACCATACTGTAGTGTGGCAGTATATGGTAGGATTGATCAGACCCCCTAGGGTTAAATTACCCTTGGGGTCTAAAGAATAGTAAAAAATAGTTTAAAAAAAAAAATTTCAAATCACCCCCCTATCCCTAGAACTGACTTAAAAATAAACACAATGCATCCCCAAAGTCCTGATCTATCAATCTATAAAACCGGTTATTCCCTGTCGCCAGCCTATAATGGAAACGGTTGTAGAAATGTCTTTTAGGTCTATTGCAACTCCTAAAAATGTAAACAAAAAGTGATCAAAAGGGGGAACAGTCCCACAGATGGAATCAATGTAAACGGCATCATATCCCACAAAAAGTGACGTGCTATACAGCTCCATACACCAAAGTATGAAAAGGTTATTAGCGTTAGAATAACGTAAAGTAACAGTGCCCAGTGAAAATTGGGGAAACGCGGTTTTTCGTCAAGTTTACTGCATTCAGAATTTTTTCCCTCCTCCCAGTACATGCCATGGAAAATGAAATACAGTCACTAGGAGGTAAAATTTGTTACACAGTAAACGAGCCCATACACGGAAAAATAAAAAGTTAGAGCAACGCAAAAACGAAACATTGGTGGGAAGGGGTTAAAGGGATTTTCTCTTATACCTGATACATTGTAAATGCATGATAGATCCACTCTCAGTACACTGACCCCTGTTCCTGTTTTCGACCTGAATTGCTTGTTTCAGATAGTCCTAGAGAGTGGCAGCACATGTGCAGCAAACTCTCCGCTCAGAGCCACGGGATGGGGGTCAGTAGATCCCCATTTCCAGGATAGATGCTGGACCTACCTGTGTCACCTTTCTGACATATCCCCTGGATAACCATACTATACATGAGGAACCCCTGTAAAGTTTAGTCTAATTTCTATGTAAGGGGATGTCTCTGGCGCCGTAGATCCCAATGTGTGAGAAGGAGTAGATAGCATCTGCTGATCTCGCTGTATTTTTGAGGGTCCCTCTGCAATGGGGAGCTTGGTGCACAATTCAGCAGGACACAGGATATGCCGCTGAATTAATGGGTAACTAACAGTAAGAAATCTATTGGACAGTTATCTTATGGGGACTGATCATCGGTCATTTTGGATTCTCTAATTGTCTGTCGCGTCCTCCGCAGGTCATCGAGCTCGATTTCGATCAGTTACCGGAGGGGGATGAAGTGATCAGTATCCTGAAGCAGGAGCACACCCAGCTGCACATATGGATCGCCTTAGCCGTGAGTATTGAGCGCTGTTGGCTGCGGGCACTTCCAGGCGCCCATCTACATGGTGCCCAGCTGTAGTCCGGGGCAATGATCATAACCTTTAATTTTCCCTGAAGTTGTGCATTTTCCCACTGCAAAAACCAAAATTTGTTATCTGACTGATGTGAGTGTGGATGGCTTGAGGAAACATGATCTCAGGGGTACGGTATAAAAATTTGTAGAGAAGGTGATACCACAAGCTTAACTCTTGGTAGAGCTCATGATTCACCTTAAAGGGCATCTACCACCAGGATGAAGGATTGTAAACCCAGCACACTGACATAGTGGTGTGTGCCCCCTCTGGCAGGAGCTGCTCTTCTTTTAGCTTCTTATTCCCTGATTTTAAAAAAAAAATGGCTTTGAAAATTATGCAAATGACCCCAAGGGGCTCCTGGCTCCCTAGGTGTTAAATAAGCTTGGAGACTCTCAGGCTCCTATTGCATTATTTTCAAATACTTTTTATCTTTCAAACAAGCAAATAAGAAGCTTAAAGAAGAGCAGATCCTGCCAAAGGAGGCACACACCAGTATGTCAGTGTGCTTGTTTTACAGTTCTTCATCCTAGTGGTAGATGTCCTTTAAATTATGCTCCTTTGCAGTACTCTGGTACGGCAAGTACTCGAGAGACTTCCATCTCCATCCAACGCAGGAGGCTGAACAGATGATCAGCAGGGGTGTAAGCTCTCAGATATTGCTGACCCGTCCTATATATGTCTCCCCCCTTCTGATGTCAGATGTGTCTTGCATTACAATACATACAGTTCTGATTGTTTACGTGCCCCCATTCCCCTCTCTCTCTAGTTGGAGTATTACAAGCAGGGGAAGACAGAAGACTTTGTGAAGCTGCTGGAGGCGGCACGGATAGACGGCAATCTAGATTACCGGGACCATGAGAAGGATCAGATGACCTGCCTGGACACACTGGCCGCTTACTATGTCCAGCAGGCCCGCAAGGAGAAGAATAAGGACAGCAAGAAGGAGCTCATCACCCAGGCCACCCTGCTCTACACCATGGCCGACAAGATCATCATGTACGACCAGGTAAGGAGTCACGCCGGGGCAGGTGCCATAGTGTGTGCTGGGTTATACTTTATGGGTTCAGGACCTTATTCTCTGTTTGTTTTCTCCAGAACCACTTGCTGGGCAGAGCCTGCTTCTGCCTGCTGGAGGGAGACAAGATGGACCAGGCGGATGCTCAGTTTCACTTTGTGCTCAACCAGTCCCCAAATAATATCCCAGCTTTGCTCGGTAAGTGACAGAAGTGCGGCCATGCTGGTTTGATTATGTGTTTCATAGCGGAGTCTTATAATCTATTATACGTCTTACAGGAAAGGCCTGCATCTCCTTCAACAAGAAGGACTACAGAGGAGCCCTGGCCTACTATAAGAAGGCTCTGCGCACCAACCCTGGCTGTCCAGGTAAGGCTGGGGGTCCCTAGCAGACTATAAAGTACAGGGCATTCATCTTTACTAATGGGGGGTAGCATGTGCCTCACTGGTCCTGGTAGCTGTGTGGATCTTTAATGAAATCATGAGGCACTTCATCCTTCATCTGACGCTGATCTGTTGTTTCCTGCAGCCGGTGTGAGGTTAGGGATGGGACACTGTTTCGTGAAACTCAACAAGCTGGATAAAGCTCGCTTGGCCTTTGGACGGGCGCTGGACCTGAACCCCAAATGTGTTGGTGCCCTGGTGGGTTTGGCAGTTCTGGAGCTTAATAACAAAGAGGTGAGTGACCCCAGGGGCTTATGGATGGACAACACAGTTGTGTCGCTATAATATAATCTATATGTAATGCTGCCACCTTGAAGAATCTTGATCCATATTGCTATGAATTTTTTTCCTCCTCCATATACACAACATTTACTAAAATATCTGGTTTATTTTCACAGGCCGATTCCATAAAAAATGGAGTTCAGTTACTGTCCAAAGCGTACACCATCGACCCCAGCAACCCCATGGTCCTCAATCATTTGGCCAATCACTTTTTCTTCAAGAAGGTGAGAACAATTTCTTCTTCCAAGGACACTGTCTTACTGCTGGAGTGTAATAAAATGTGTCTAATAGTAAGACCTCCTCTTATATCACTGCTGGAGTGTAATAAGATGTGATGATATCGGCTCCTCTTATATCACTGCTGGAGTGTAATAAGATGTGATGATATCGGCTCCTCCTCCTATATCACTGCTGGAGTGTAATAAGATGTGATGATATCGGCCGCTCCTCTTATATCACTGCTGGAGTGTAATAAGATGGGATGATATCGGCTCTTCTTATATCACTGCTGGAGTGTAATAAGATGTGATGATATAGGCCGCTCCTCTTATATCACTGCTGGAGTGTAATAAGATGTGATGATATCGGCTCCTCTTATATCACTGCTGGAGTGTAATAAGATGTGATGATATCGGCTCCTCCTCTTATATCACTGCTGGAGTGTAATAAGATGGGATGATATCGGCCGCTCCTCTTATATCACTGCTGGAGTGTAATAAGATGTGATGATACCAGCTCCTCCTCTTATATCACTGCTGGAGTGTAATAAGATGTGATGATATCGGCCGCTCCTCTTATATCACTGCTGGAGTGTAATAAGATGTGATGATATCGGCCGCTTCTCTTATATCACTGCTGGAGTGTAATAAGATGTGGTTTTGATTCTTTTCCCCCAGGATTACAGTAAAGTTCAGCATCTGGCCCTCCATGCGTTTCATAACACTGAAGTGGAGGCGATGCAGGCGGAGAGTTGTTACCAGCTGGCCCGATCCTTCCATGTACAGGTAAGGAGACCTTTATGGCACTTAGGGTAGGGGGGTTGCGGTGGTCTTGTGCCATCCCTAACTTGCTGTTGTCATTTCCTTTCCCCCAGGAGGATTATGATCAGGCCTTTCAGTATTACTACCAGGCCACACAGTTTGCTGCTGCCTCATTCGTGCTTCCGTTTTTCGGCCTGGGACAGATGTATATTTACAGAGGGGACAAGGAGAACGCAGCTCAGTGCTTCGAGAAGGTGCTGAAGGCCTACCCCAACAACTACGAGACCATGAAAATCCTGGGGTCACTGTACGCTGCCTCCGAGGACCAGGAGAAGAGGGACATTGCAAAGGTGCGGGATGCAGAAGGGGTGCAATGGTGGCATAGAATCCTAAACATCTGGGTGCCTGCTACTACCACTAGGGGGAGCTCACTGCATAGAGATTTCTGCAGTGCACTAGGTTTCCCCCTAGTGGTCTTTGCCAGTACTAACTGCTCTATAACCCCATATGCCAGTGATGGCGAACCTTTTAGAGACCGAGTGCCCAAACTGCAACCCAAAACCTTATTACTTATCGCAAAGTGCCAGTACGGCTATTTAACCAGAAAACTGACGGTTTAGTTTAGAATCAATTTACACAGGACTGCCTGAGCTCGGATTCCAGCAGTCCTATACACACTGAAACGCCACTTTTACACCATTTTACATCACATAAAAGAGTAATAAAAAGTTATCAAAAGGTTACGCAGACCTCAAAATGGTAGCAATGAAAACAACGGCTCATAAAGCAAAAAAACCCAAATCTCCCCAGCTCCGTGCACTAAAGTTATTAGCGTCACAAGATGGCGAAACTATTTTCTTTTTCGTACACTGTTTTAATTATAGAAAAAGCATTAAAACACAATAAAACCTACAAATCTGGTATCACTGCGATAGGACCGAACCAAAGAATAAAGGAGACAAATGATTTGGAGCGCACAGCGAAAGTATTAAAATCCAGCTTCCCAGTACACGACATGGAATAATAAATTAAAAGTAAAATATGTTATGCAAAAAATAAGCCCTCACACAGGTATAAATATATAAATGCACATATAAATATATAATATAATATGCATATACATAATTACATACATAAAAATACATATGTTACTTACTCTTGCTCAGGTGTCTGTTGTTCCAGGGGGGGGGGGTGGTCGGGGTGCAGCATCTGGAGTTCGTTTCAGTGTGGTTATGAGGCATGAGTTCCAGGGGAGGGGGTGATGGGGGGCAGTGACCGGAGTTGAGCGGGGGAAGGGGGGGGGGGAGTGAGAACGGCCGGAGTCCTTGCGGGGGGGGGGGGGTCGGCGGGTTGCGGTAGCGGGCATAACAGGCTGGGGTTCGGGCGCGCCGGGGGGGGGGGCTTGTGGTAGCGGGCGCAGTTTGGGCCGTGAGTTTCGGCCCGGTTGCGGGCGGAGTTTTATGGGAGGTGCGGGAGCGGGCAGGATGGATGCGCTGAATTAAAAAAATAAATACACTCACCTCAGACTCGTTCCTCCGGCTGATCACTGCAGCGCACACGGAGTAAGGTGCCCAGCGCTGGCAGCGTAATGACATCATTTCGCTGCCAGCGCGGGGATGCTTACCGTCCTGTGCGCTGCAGTGATCAGAGTGACAGCAGGCAGTGTCAGCGCCCTGCTCTGTGATGGCTGTTAGCATTATCGGAGCGCAGCTCCAATACTGCTAACAGCCATGACAACCAGGTGTGGACAGTGGTTGTCCGCACCTGGCAGTGGTTGGGAGGATGGGGCGCGTGCCAGCAGTGAGGGCTCTGCGTGCCCTCTCTGGCACGCGTGCCATAGGTTCGCCATCGCTGCCATATGCTGTTATAGGGTTAGTGTTATTCAGATCCCATGTAATTCCTCATCTCTCACCATCTCATTGTCTCTGCAGAGTCATCTGAAGAAGGTTACAGAACAATACCCAGATGATGTGGAGGCGTGGATCGAGCTCGCTCAGATACTGGAGCAGACAGATATCCAGGTATGGGGGTTGCTACCTCTACAAGAGGGCAAGTGTTAGGGCGGCACGGTGGCTAAGTGAGTAGCACTTCCGCCTTACAGCGCTGGGGTCCTGGGTTCAAATCCCACCCAGGTTAACATCTGCAAAAAGTTTGTATGTTCTCTACGTGTTTGCGTGGCTTTCCTCCGGTTTCCTCCCACACTCCAAAACATTCTGTTAGGTTGTTTAGATAGTGAGCCCCATGGGGAAAGGGACCAATTTGCCATGCTTTGTGCAGCGCTGCGTAATCTGTAGGCGCTATATAAATAATTATTATTAAGTGTTGTATCTTGTTCTCTTGTGTTATTTTGACCGTGTAATGTTTACCCCCTCAGAATGCCCTCTCAGCCTATGGCACGGCCACCCGGATCCTTCAGGAGAAGGTGCAGGCGGATGTTCCCCCTGAGATCCTGAATAACGTGGGGGCTCTTCACTATCGCCTGGGGAACCTGGGAGAAGCAAAGGTGACTATTGTCCTAGAGGCTCAAGTTTATTATAGGGGGGATTTGTTTTAAGGACTGTACCCCATTTTGATTGATGGCCAGTCCTTTGATCCCTGCACCTATCAGCTGTCTCCTTCTATCCTCTGACCACATATCCTGTTTATGCCTTTACAGAAATATTTCTTGGCTTCCCTGGATCGAGCCAAAGCAGAAGCCGAACATGATGAGCATTACTACAGCGCCATTTCCGTTACCACCAACTATAACCTTGCCCGACTGTACGAGGCGCTGTGTGAGTTCCATGAGTCTGAGAAACTGTACAAGAACATCCTGAGGGAACATCCAAACTACGTGGACTGTAAGTGACTAATATGTTTTCTTATCATAAACTCTAACTATACATCCGCAGAATAGTGAGTGCAGCTCTGGAGTATAATAGAGGATGTAACTCAGGATCAGTACTGGATAAGTAATGTCATGTATGTACACAACGACTGCACCATCAGAATAGTGAGTGCAGCTCTGTGGTATAATACAGGATGTAACTCAGGATCAGTACAGGATAAGTAATGTCATGTATGTACACAGTGACTGCACCAGCAGCAGAATAGTGAGTGCAGCTCTGGAGTATAATACAGGATGTAACTGAGGATCAGTACAGGATAAGTAATGTCATGTATGTACACAGTGACTGCACCAGCAGCAGAATAGTGAGTGCAGCTCTGGGGTATAATACAGGATGTAACTCAGGATCAGTACAGGATAAGTAATGTCATGTATGTACACAGTGACTGCACCAGCAGCAGAATAGTGAGTGCAGCTCTGGAGTATAATACAGGATGTAACTGAGGATCAGTACAGGATAAGTAATGTCATGTATGTACACAGTGACTGCACCAGCAGCAGAATAGTGAGTGCAGCTCTGGAGTATAATACAGGATGTAACTCAGGATCAGTACTGGATAAGTAATGTCATGTATGTACACAGTGACTGCACCAGCAGCAGAATAGTGAGTGCAGCTCTGGAGTATAATACAGGATGTAACTCAGGATCAGTACAGGATAAGTAATGTCATGTATGTACACAGTGACTGCACCAGCAGCAGAATAGTGAGTGCAGCTCTGGAGTATAATACAGGATGTAACTCAGGATCAGTACAGGATAAGTAATGTCATGTATGTACACAACGACTGCACCATCAGAATAGTGAGTGCAGCTCTGGAGTATAATACAGGATGTAACTCAGGATCAGTACTGGATAAGTAATGTCATGTATGTACACAGTGACTGCACCAGCAGCAGAATAGTGAGTGCAGCTCTGGGGTATAATACAGGATGTAACTCAGGATCAGTACAGGATAAGTAATGTCATGTATGTACACAGTGACTGCACCAGCAGCAGAATAGTGAGTGCAGCTCTGGAGTATAATACAGGATGTAACTCAGGATCAGTACTGGATAAGTAATGTCATGTATGTACACAGTGACTGCACCAGCAGCAGAATAGTGAGTGCAGCTCTGGGGTATAATACAGGATGTAACTCAGGATCAGTACAGGATAAGTAATGTCATGTATGTACACAGTGACTCCACCGGCAGCAGAATAGTGAGTGCAGCTCTGGAGTATAATACAGGATGTAACTCAGGATCAGTACTGGATAAGTAATGTCATGTATGTACACAGTGACTGCACCAGCAGCAGAATAGTGAGTGCAGCTCTGGGGTATAATACAGGATGTAACTCAGGATCAGTACAGGATAAGTAATGTCATGTATGTACACAGTGACTGCACCAGCAGCAGAATAGTGAGTGCAGCTCTGGGGTATAATACAGGATGTAACTCAGGATCAGTACAGGATAAGTAATGTCATGTATGTACACAGTGACTGCACCAGCAGCAGAATAGTGAGTGCAGCTCTGGAGTATAATACAGGATGTATCTCAGGATCAGTACTGGATAAGTAATGTCATGTATGTACACAGTGACTGCACCAGCAGCAGAATAGTGAGTGCAGCTCTGGAGTATAATACAGGATGTAACTCAGGATCAGTACAGGATAAGTAATGTCATGTATGTACACAGTGACTGCACCAGCAGCAGAATAGTGAGTGCAGCTCTGGAGTATAATACAGGATGTAACTCAGGATCAGTACAGGATAAGTAATGTCATGTATGTACACAGTGACTGCACCAGCAGCAGAATAGTGAGTGCAGCTCTGGAGTATAATACAGGATGTAACTCAGGATCAGTACAGGATAAGTAATGTCATGTATGTACACAGTGACTGCACCAGCAGCAGAGTAGTGAGTGCAGCTCTGGGGTATAATACAGGATGTAACTCAGGATCAGTATAGAATAAGTAATGTCATGTATGTACACAGTGACTGCACCAGCAGCAGAATAGTGAGTGCAGCTCTGGAGTATAATACAGGATGTAACTCAGGATCAGTACAGGATAAGTAATGTCATGGATGTACATAGTGACTGCACCAGCAGCAGAATAGTGAGTGCAGCTCTGGGGTATAATACAGTGTAAATAATACATATTCATTCCCTATTATTTTGGTTTCCTTAGGTTACTTGCGTCTTGGAGCTATGGCCAGAGACAAAGGAAATTTTTACGAGGCATCTGATTGGTTTAAGGAGGCTCTCCAGATTAACCAGGTATGGCCCTGTGTTTCCTCTTGGGTCAGGGTGCCTTGATGTCCTGCTGTCATATTTCGGGCCGTGTTATTTATTATACTGTATTGTTTCCTCTCAGGATCACCCTGACGCTTGGTCTCTGATCGGGAACCTCCACTTGGCCAAGCAGGAATGGGGACCCGGACAGAAGAAGTTTGAGCGGATCCTGAAGCAACCGTCTACCCAGAATGACACCTACTCGATGCTGGCGCTGGGCAACGTGTGGCTGCAGACGCTTCACCAACCCACCCGAGACCGGGAGAAGGTAAGTGCACACCCTATAGCTGTGGTTTGAGCCATTGTCCTCTGTGATCCCCCATAATGTGACGTCATGTCCCGCAGGAAAAACGTCACCAGGATCGTGCGCTCGCCATCTACAAGCAGGTGCTGAGGAACGACTCCAAGAATCTGTACGCTGCCAACGGCATAGGTAAGTACATAGATCATGTGTGCTCAAAGGAGGATGCCAACGACGACCACCATCTACAGCTTTGCCGGTTGGCAAATCCCTTTAAATCATGTCCAAATGTGCAATATCCCTGCTTGTTCAGTACCTGCATGGAGCTGTGTTCTCTCCAGTGTTAAGGGGGTCACATATTTATCTTGCAGGGGCTGTACTGGCACACAAGGGGTACGTACGAGAAGCCCGCGACGTGTTTGCGCAGGTCAGGGAGGCCACAGCCGATATCAGTGACGTCTGGCTGAACCTGGCCCATATCTACGTGGAGCAGAAGCAGTACATCAGCGCCGTGCAGATGGTAGGTTCACATGTGGTTCTAGGTCTTCTTCATGGGTCATCGGAACCTCGGAGATGACGGCGTCTCCTTCTTCTTTTCCCCCTTTTAGTATGAAAACTGCCTGCGCAAGTTCTACAAGCACCAGAACACGGAGGTTCTGCTGTACCTGGCCCGAGCCTTGTTCAAGTGCGGGAAACTGCAGGAGTGCAAACAGATTCTACTGAAGGTGAGCGCCGCCCATGTCCTGAAACATTCCTTACTGTCTCCATCTGTTTCTTTCACTGACAGCAAGCAGTGTTAGGATAGGAGCCAGTCCTTATATGCAACCTCGCCAGTTTGAAGAGACTTAAGTGTTCCTACAAGCGCTGCCATCACTGATAACCAAGCGCAGCGCTGTACATAGTATAGTGGCTGTCCCTGGTACTGCAACCCATTCTTTAATCAGACTGAGCCGCAAACTGGTCTTGTGACATATGGTGTCAACCTCAGTGACCACTGTTTTCCAGATAAAAGGGGTTCTGATTCTGTTTTTTTGCACAAAAAGACTTTTAAAATTATGCAAATGAGCCTGAGGGGCTCCTGGCTCTATAGGTGTTTTATATAGCTTGGAGCCCTTCAGTCTCATTTGCATTATGTTAAAGCCTTTTTTTTTCCTAAAAGCAAGGTCAAAGGGGGGCGCCAGAGGGGGCGCACACCAGTATGTCAGTGTGCTGGGTTTACAATCCCTCATCCTGGTGGTTGATGTCCTTTAATAAAGGAACTAGGTCAGGGTGCATTTCCCCCTGAATGTACACTTAAAGATGCAAGGCACTAACAGTCGAGACTCGAATTCTGTAAGTGTTTTTTTAAAAGAAATCTACCATCGTAATCCCTCATGATAAACCAGGGACACTAACTTGTAGATCCAGGCACCGAGACTGTGGTAAGCTGCTTATATTTGTTATCCTTCCTTCAAATCAACTTTTAGAATTATGCTAATGAGACTGAAGGGCTCTGTGGAGGTGTTGCTGTAGCTTCACAAGCTGTTACACTTTGTCCTCCTCTCTGCTTGCTGGAAACTCACACAGTGGAAGGGAGAAGTGCTCCTGCACAGTGTAATAGCCTGTGAAGCAACAGCACAGATGTGCTCTGGTAACACCTCCTCCCAGAGCCTTTAGCATAATTTTAAAGTCTGTTTTAGAAGGAAGGAGGTCATGGATGATAAATATAAGAAGATTACCACAGTTACTGTGCCTGGATCTATGAGTAAGTGTTCCAGGTTTATCTTGATGGATTCTGGAGGAAGATTTCCTTTTTAATATGTGGTTTCTTGATTCTCTGACCTTTAACCTTGCAGGCTCGCCACGTGGCCCCCAATGACACCGTCCTCATGTTCAATGTGGCTCTGGTGCTGCAGAGACTCGCCACATCTGTGCTGAAAGATGAAAAGAGTAACTTGAAGGAAGTACTGAACGCTGTCAAAGAGCTGGAACTCGCCCACAGGTAGGAGGGGCCATGGGATTAAAAGGGGTTAAAGGGGTCCCCCTAGTGTAGACATGTCTGCGTTATTGTGCCACCTACAGTTTCAGAATTCATGGGGGATCTAACAAGTTGCTTTTTGTCCTCTAGATATTTCAATTACTTGAGTAAAGTTGGTGACAAAATGCGTTTTGATTTGGCGCTGGCGGCTTCAGAGGCCAGGTAGGTGGTGTGATAATTGGCGCCGCACTGTGTGTGACCCATGGCGTTGTAGTAATCGGCTGTCCCCCCTGCAGGCAGTGCTCTGATCTCCTGAGTCAGGCTCAGTATCACGTGGCCCGAGCCCGGAAGCAGGATGAGGAGGAGAAGGAGCTGCGCGCCAAACAGGAGCAAGAGAAGGAGCTGCTGCGCCAGAAGCTGATGAAGGAACAGGTGGGGTCCGGGGCATGGAGGAGGGGTACGGGAGCCGGAGGGGGGGATACAAGGACATGGGAGCGGGGAATGGGGTGGAACAGCTGGACCCCCGATCACTCACTATTCTGGGTTTTTCACTTTTAGGAAGAGAAACGTCTCAAGGAAATCGAGGAGCAGAAGAAGCTCCTGGAGCAGAGAGCGCAGTATGTGGAGAAGACCAAGAACATCTTACAGTTCTCTGGAGAGATGGAGACTCCAAAGGAGAAGAAGCGCGGAGGCGGAGGAGGCCGGGTGAGTCTTATGGGGTGCACGTCTCTGCTGTGTACACTGCATGGATGGCACCTGATGCCAGGCTCTGCTGTACATGCAGTCTATGTTCTGGGTGGCACCTAATGCCAGGCTCTGCTGTACATGCCCTCTATGCTCTGGGTGGCACCTGATGCCAGGCTCTGCTGTACATGCCCTCTATGCTCTGGGTGGCACCTGATGCCAGGCTCTGCTGTACATGCAGCCTATGCTCTGGGTGGCTCCTGATGCCAGGCTCTGCTGTACATGCCCTCTATGCTCTGGGTGGCACCTGATGCCAGGCTCTGTTGAACATGCCCTCTATGCTCCGGGTGGCACCGGATGCCAGGCTCTGCTGTACATGCCCTCTATGCTCCGGGTGGCACCTGATGCCAGGCTCTGCTTTACATGCCCTCTATGCTCTGGGTGGCACCTGATGCCAGGCTCTGCTTTACATGCCCTCTATGCTCTGGGTGGCACCTGATGCCAGGCTCTGCTTTACATGCCCTCTATGCTCTGGGTGGCACCTGATGCCAGGCTCTGCTGTACATGCAGCCTATGCTCTGGGTGGCTCCTGATGCCAGGCTCTGCTGTACATGCCCTCTATGCTCTGGGTGGCACCTGATGCCAGGCTCTGCTGTACATGCCCTCTATGCTCTGGGTGGCACCTGATGCCAGGCTCTGCTTTACATGCCCTCTATGCTCTGGGTGGCACCTGATGCCAGGCTCTGCTGTACATGCCCTCTATGCTCTGGGTGGCACCTGATGCCAGGCTCTGTTGAACATGCCCTCTATGCTCCGGGTGGCTCCTGATGCCAGGCTCTGCTGTACATGCCCTCTATGCTCCGGTTGGCACCTGATGCCAGGCTCTGCTGTACATGCCCTCTATGCTCCGGGTGGCACCTAATGCCAGGCTCTGCTGTACATGCCCTCTATGCTCCGGGTGGCACCTGATGCCAGGCTCTGCTGTACATGCCCTCTATGCTCCGGGTGGCACCTGATGCCAGGCTCTGCTGTACATGCCCTCTATGCTCTGGGTGGCACCTGATGCCAGGCTCTGCTGTACATGCCCTCTATGCTCTGGGTGGCACCTGATGCCAGGCTCTGCTGTACATGCCGTCTATGCTCCGGGTGGCTCCTGATGCCAGGCTCTGCTGTACATGCTGTCTATGCTCCGGGTGGCTCCTGATGCCAGGCTCTGCTGTACATGCCGTCTATGCTCCGGGTGGCTCCTGATGCCAGGCTCTGCTGTACATGCCGTCTATGCTCCGGGTGGCTCCTGATGCCAGGCTCTGCTGTACATGCCCTCTATGCTCTGGGTGGCACCTGATGCCAGGCTCTGCTGTATTTGTGCAGCTCTGGGCACTCAATCTCCATGTTCTTCTTTTCCGTATAGCGATCTAAAAAGAACGGTGAGTTTGACGAATTTGTCAATGACGACTCTGACGAGGATCTGCCATCCAAGAAGAAGAGGAAGAAGAAGGGAGGCGGCAGCAGCAGCGGAGGAGAAAACGAGGGCGGAGAGGAGAACGAGGGAGGGAAGAAGAAGAAGAAGAGGAAAAGGTGAGTCCTATAATGACCCAGGAGTGGGGACTATATCTGACAACCGCCATTAGTTGTCACCCATCGCCCTGCAGATAGATGGCGTCGCAGTCCCTTCACCTCTTGCCACTTGTCTCCCCTCAGGCCTCAGAAATCTGGGGAAGGGTCTGATGATGATGAGGAGCAGCGTCCCCGTGCCAAAAAGAGACCCCTCAAGAAGGTAACAGAGCGCCCCCCATCTGTGTGATGTATCTATCACTATGATTTCCGGTCTCCCCCCAGTGGGGTCATGTGGTGGTCCTTGTCTAACCCTTAACTCTTTCCTTCCCAGCCTGCCAAGATGGAGAGAACTCCGCCCTCCATGAAAGGAAAGATAAAGTCCAAAGCCATGATCTCTTCCAGCGACGACTCTTCAGATGAGGACAAACTCAAAATTGCTGATGAAGGGTAAGAGCCATAAAAGGGGTCTCTCTCCTAAATGTCCATGTCCTGGTATTTACATATATGTAAATATGGCCAAGAGGTGTGTCTCAAATCTGGCTTTAAAGGAAACCTACCATTTCAGATCGTCGGTGTAAGCTGTAAACACCGAGCACCAGCTCAGGGTGCGCTGGTGCCGGTGCTTAGTTTCGTTAGTGTTATAAACCGCGGTATCGCGGTTTTAACACTTTTTAAACTTTATAGCAGAAACTGCTTCGGCGCTGCGTGCGCACAATCGTGCGGACGCAGCGCCGAAGCCGTTTCTGCTATAAAGTTTAAAAAGTGTTAAAACCGCGATACTTGAAGTGGCAGGTTTCAGAAGAAAACACCGAGCTGGTGCCGGAGCTTCTTTTTGTTAGTGTTTTAAACCGCGGTATCGCAGTTTAAAACACTTTTTAAACTGTATAGCCGGCGCAGGGAGGTACGCGCTCGGCGCTTACCATGCGCGCGGCTCTCCTTCATTTCCTATGTGGTCGCGCGCATGGTAAGCGCCGAGCGCGTACCTCCCTGCGCCGGCTAAAACACTAACAAAAATAAGCTCCGGCACCAGCTCACCCTGAGCTGGTGCTCGGTGTTTTCTTCTGAAACCTGCCACTTCAAGTGGTAGGTTTCCTTTAACTTACCGAGCACAGCGCCACATGTATAGTGGTCGTGCTCGGTATTGCACCTCAGCCACATTCACTTACCAGGCAGTGAATGGATATGACAACTCTAACTGCTGATTGGAGCGGGGGTTGCAGGGTGTCGGACCCCTATTTCTCTACTCTCCGTCTACGACATCCCCTTCATCCACCACAGATATAATCAGTAACTAATTTGCTAAATTCTTGTCTTTAGAAACGCCCGAAACAGTAACAGCGACTCCGAGGGCGAGTCCCGTCCCGCCAGGAAGCGGATAATGTCCGATAGCGACTCCGACGGGGGTAACAAATCCGGAAGTGATGCCGGCAGCGGCCAGAGATCGCAGCAATCTGGAGACGAATCCGATGACAACACCACCTGGCCGCGGAAGAGGCGGAGAACCGATTCCGGATCCGATAACGAATCGGTCCAGTCAAGACGAAGCGGATCCGTTGCGTCGGATAACGAATCCAGAGCGGCGTCCCGGAGTCCAGAATCTGACAGAGGATCCGGCAACGAGGGATCCCCCAGAGGATCCGGGAACGATTCCGAACCGGAAGCATCCAACAACGAAAAGTCTGACCGCGGATCCGATGACGACAGCGACTGATCGCGACGCTGTATTGTAATATTTAATGTAAATAAAACACAGACATGAAAAAAAGTCCTTTAAAAAGAAAAAACATTCTGTAGTTTTCTAAAATTTTGATGGAGATTTTCCTAATTTTTGTTAGTTGTTCCCAGCGGTAAATTAGACTCCGCCCCTGACCTGACAGCCGCGGTCATGTAGCGCTGGCTTCTAATTGGACGGCCTCTATTCTAGATTGATTTAAAAAAAAAAAAATAAACTTTTTTTCTTTTTGTATCATGTATAGAATTAATTTTTTTCGTTTTCGAGGTTGATTCCACTTCTAAACTTAGAAGTTTGAGTCTTCATGAAGTTCTGAGTAAATGTAAATATTTAGCTTCATCTTCAATTCTCACGTTTCCTCTAGTCACCTCCAGAGCTGCATTCACGACCTGTTTCCTTCACCCTTTATTAAAGAGGGAGGACAGGACTCCTAAGCCGCAAATATTCCGCTTACGGAATTTTTAGTGCAGCTTTGGAAGTGACTAGAGGATAAGACATGATGGGGGACCCCCTAATATTACAAAGTTGCTCTTCATCCTTTGTAATGTGCAGTATGATGGGTCTTGTTTTCTCCATGATGTCCTTAATTATAAGTCTCCAGCATCTCCTTTTAAGATTTAAGTTTATTCTGCCAATAGGATGAGTTGAGGATTTGTCGAGTTGTATGATTGGTGGATCCCTTCATGACTGATCTTATACTGTCTCCGCCCCTGCAGGAAGTTCAGAATTCTCGCGGTTTTGTAGTCTTTCAGTTCTTTATGTTCTGGAACAATTTTTTTTCTTATATTTAAAGGGAAAGTGATTTCTGTAAGACTGTAAAGTATTTTTTTTTCATTCAATAAACAATGTGAAGCTTTCTTGTTTTGGTTTTATCCATTGGAATAAATCGATGTTAAAGGAAATCTCCCGTTCTGAAAAACCAGGGACATTACACTTAGATCCCGGCACAGTGACTGGTCATCTTCATATTTCTTATCCGTGTCCTCCTACCTTCTAAAATCAACCAAAAACAATGATGATGACTGAAATTTAAAAAGTTATGTATTTTAAATCAACTTTTATAATTACGCTAATGAGCCTCTCAGTGAAGCTGCTTCACGGGCTGTAACACTGGCTCCCCCTGCTCCAATCACACAATGGGAGGAAGAAGTGCTTCAACACAGTGTAACAGCCTTTGAGTTTACAGTACAGAGGGGGTCTGGTAACACCCTTCAGGCTCATTAGCATAATTATAAAAGTTGATTAAATTCGGAACTTTTTAAAATTTCAGTCATCAGTTTTTGTTTTTGTGGGGATTAATGTAGCAACTATCCTAAGACTTGGCAAATGGTTGCAAATTTAGCACAAATCTACAAATGCAACAATTAGATTCTGAAGATAGAAAACTTGCATAAATGCCATGATACATCCAGGCTTGGACTGTCCCACAGGTGGATCCACTGAGCCCCTAATTCACACACTAGTAGTATAATACCCATCATGTTTCTTCACAAAGATACTTGGCACACAGCCATCCTATGTATGTAAGATGTAGCCATCCATTGATTATGTAGCTGTACAGTGGTGGACCCGTATCACCCAGTGAATCCACCAGCAGCAGAATAGTGAGTGCAGGTACAGGATGTAACTCAGGATCAGTACTGTCATGTATGTACACAGTGACTGAATCAGAAGCAGAATAGTGAGTGCAGCTCTAGAGTATAACACAGGATGTAAGTCAGGATCAGTACAGGATAAGTAATGTCATGTATGTACACAGTGACTGCACCAGCAGCAGAATAGTGAGTGCAGCTCTGGGGTATAATACAGGATGTAACTCAGGATCAGTAATGTCAAATGTACAGAGCAAACAAAACCACTTCAAAGACAGAATCCACAAGCAGACACTTTATTACATTTGTTGCAATGTGACAGGGGTGATATTGATTTACTACCATCAGATTTTGACAAGTTTTTAGTACATAATTAATATTACAGTAAGAGGACATCCAGGATGTATTCATATTATCCTTAGAAGTGATATCAGATGTTTATAGCTCATTTCATACAAACAAATGGGGCTAAGCTGTAATACCAAACACGGCCACTATACAATGTATGGCGCTGTGCTTGGTACACTGATGATGCAGTCTAATGATTTATCCAGGAATAGCCTTGGATCTGATAAAGCATTGATTCACGCGCTTCATAATAACATTAAAGGCATCTGTTACAAATTTTGTTCCACTCAAGAAAACTCCTTCCAAAAAAGGTTTTAAATTTCCTGTTTAGTTGCTTCAGTTTATACTCTATTCAAAATTGCTTGTACAGCTTTGGATGTGACTAAAGGGGTTGTCTGCATTATTGCAAAAACAGCACCACATCCAGCCACGTGTGGTTTATAGTATTACACCTCTGCTCCATTCATCACTAAACTGCAGAACTGCAATACCAGTACTAACCATGGGCAGGTGTGGTGCTGTTTTTGAATAAAACATGGCTTTCTTCCAGACAATCCCTTTAAAGTTTCAATGCAGAAGCTATAAAGTCTACATCAGGTAAACTCCTTAGTCTGGAGTTATAGGAGCAGCTCTAAACATTGCCCTGGGGAAAGGACTGCAGGCATCTTGGCTATAAAGGACCCTACGAGTCCCTGCATCTTATGGTACAGCCTGTGACTTAAGGTCTTACTACAATGCTGTCCCATCCCCAGAGCCGTGCAAAGAATAAGCCAGCCTCAAAACCAGCCTGCATTCCAAAAAAAAAAAAAATACATGACTTGTCTGTTACTCACTCCTCAGCTCTCAGCCCCCACCTTTGTGCTCCAGTACAGCTGACATCGGGGGGGGGGGGGGGGGAGAAGTACAGGAGCACAAAGATGGAGAGCCTGCAGCTCAGACAATTCACATTTTTTTTTTAAAAAATGCATCCAAACCAAAGCCCAACCCCTGTGACTACCCCAGGATTTTGTCACGATGCAAGATAAGTTATAACACACAATTATATTGTAATGCCAATGCTTAGAAAAGGCAGAAAGGCAGCTGTGCACTGCAGGTGTCATGGGCTTTTACAATCTGTCTTTAGTGAAAATTAGGTCCCTGGTGACAAGTTCCATTTAAAGGGGTTGTCCATGGTTGAAAAAAGGTTTCTTCCAAAACCAGGACGACACCTGATCACAGCTTTGTGCTGGTTTTGCTGTTCAGCTGTATAGAAATAAATGCTTAGTTGCAGTACAACCCATGACCACAAGAGGATAAGTTTTTTTTTTGGGGGGGAAAGCAGCCATGTTCGTCAGGCACTGGCCACCCACTTTAAGTTAACCTAGTGCAGATGCTGAGAGTCCGATGTGGATGACTCCATTCACTTTGCTTGGGACCCTCATTGTCAGCCCAGACCACTGCTTAGGCTGCATTCACATGTTCAGTTTTTTTTAAAATGCAGTTTCCAAACCAGGAGTGGAGCAGAAGAAAAGTGGAGTAGCAGCACCACTAATATGTTCCTACCCTTTAAGATCCACACCTGCCATTAGATTTGAAAACTGCATGTGAAAAACGGAACATGTGAACGCACCCTTAAAATATTCAGTAAATCTGCCCTCCCATAAGGCAGTGCAAGCAAGAGAAAGCAGAGCAATAAGCCCCTTCAAATGATAAACCAGCACCAAGCAGAACGGTGACTGAAGCTCTGCATGAGAAATCACAATGTTGTATGGTTACCAAAGCAACAGGGAAGACTGCAAAACTGAATGCAGCTTCGTAGGTGACTAGAGTAGGCATTAACCCATCACATTGGCATCAGCATTAACAAACATCCAAAACTAAATGCAGCTCTGGCCATGATTCGAGAACGTTAAGAGGATAGCTTTGTTTCCCAGGAACCTCCTTTGCATACAGACCACCAAGATGGACTGTATGCAAAGGAGCCTGAAGGGGTCCATTAACACCTATGGAGTCTGGACCCCCTTAGGCTCATTTGCATACAGTCCATCTTGGTGGTAGATGCCCTTTAAAAGGAGACCTTCCACCACCCTTCAAATCCTTTAACAAGAGTCCATTTTCCCCAGATCTAAGGTCATATGGGTGGAGCCAGGATAAATCTGTCAGATTGCTGGAGCATAGAACCCTTTTTAGAAGTGTAATTTTGTTTCAAAAGAGGAGTTGCCGAAATCTGGCTCCGCTCATAGTAGTCCAAAACTTAAAGGTGTTAAACATTACGACAGCGTCACACCTGACCACAGGCAGTGTGCGGTATTGCAACCATCAATACCAGACCATGGTCAGGGGTGGCTCAGCTTTTCCAATATCCAGACAATTACCCCCCAGATGATGGAGGTCCCTTTTAACCCCTTAGGAAGCAGATGGATCCCTCAGGAGGTACATACAGTCAGACACGTCAAGTATCACAATGTTTATTGATAGATACAAGTATATAAAATCAGGGCATGAACAGGACTCGATAAATTAAGTAGACTTAATTCCAATACTATAAGGACCAATTCATCGTGTTTCTCAGCGTTGTAAGCGGCTCACCCACAATAATCACCCATTTATTTATTTTTCCTCTTTTTTTTTAGGGAGGGCAGTGATTGGTCTCTCCCCAAAAATAAAGAAAAAAAAATGGAGCAAAATTTGTGCAAGTAAACCAGGTAAATATTTCATAGAATTTTCCATTTTTTTTATGTTTCTTTTTCTGTGTTTTTTTTTAACCTTTTTTTATTTTTTAAAGACTTGTGCACTCGCCCAGGCTCGAAGATATTAAAAATCTAGCACAAAAAAAAAAAAAAAAAAAAAAAAAAAAAAAAAAGCCCATTACTAGAGGTAGAAATACAGGCAATAATATACTATTACGGCAACGACCAAAAATCGATTACAGTTAAAGATTCTTCTCTCTGTAACAAACCAAAAAAATATTGCAACGACTCAAGTATCTCACACTGAGCAAAGTGCATCTACAGTATTCAGTGTTGCTATCGGTCTTCTCCTCCCGGCAGCTGAGTCCTTGCCATTGACCAGCGTCTGTACGTAGGGTGTAAAGTTTATTGCATGCTGCTAACACACGGATCTAAACATGACAGATACTCTAAAAAATATTGCATGGCCGACTATGATTAAGACGTTACACTTTAAAAACCTTTAGGCGGAAGGATCCTGGGCCGCGCACTTATGTCTCTCTGCATTAGATATTGCGGGGAAAAAAAACGAACAAAAAAAACGTTACAGCGGAATGGTGTTTTCGCAGTGGTTAGGTCAAAAAAAAAAATTTAACGCAGTTTTACATCATCATCGCAACAGTATGTCTGCACAACGTATAAGGCTTTGGCTGGTTCTTTAGTCGGCCTCTTCCTCAGATTCTTCTTCTTCCGCCGTCTCCAGCCAGGTCAGCCACTGGTTCACCTGCGAGAAGGGATTACAGGTCAGATGGTGGACAACGCCAGACTCTTCATACGACGTATCACCGATAGGGTACGGTCGCACCTACCGCTAATGCTGCGTTTGTGCTAGCGCAATGGGGTCGTATGAGGTCACACAGGTAACACTGGACAACCGATTTAAAGGGTGCGTTCACAAATCTTGTTTTGGAAGAGTTTCTAAACGCATCCGAAACACGAATGGGTGGGACTTGACCCAAAAGCTCATTCCAAAATATGTTTTTACACATCTGCAACACATGTCAGTAATGCAAAACATACGAGTTTCAGTGGAAACACGAGCATTTGGATCAAGTCCCCTCCCCCCACTCATCTCAAAATGTGATAAAAAAAGGCATAAAAAACGCAACGTGTAAACACGTTGCCTCTTGTACCGCATTACAACAGCTGAGGAGAGGTTATTTGGCTAATTACAGTACTGTTAACATTCACATTTACAAAATGCATTGTAAACATGTTAACAAAGCTTGTGTTAACGAATGTAAACAGTAATATAATTGGCAAATCACCTCAGCTGTTATGAGTTTCAAAACGCAACATGTGAACGCGGCCTAAGGGTTGTATTTTCTTTATATTTTTAAACCTTTTACATCTTTTGTCCTTCCAAACTCAAAGCTTTATTAGAAGCTTAAGACTAGGGTCTTTACATCTTTGATATGGTGCATGCCAAAAGGCTCTGCTCCTGGTTGCCCTGTAGGTTTAAATTCCTCCACCACAATGACTCAAAGGTTTAGATCTGATTAGTATTCCCTTACCTGGAATAAAGCTTTTCCTTTCCCAGGAAACTCCTGTGTGATATCTTCCTTCCATGCCAAAAAGGCCTCCTCTTCTATAATCTCCATGTCATAGAAATGGACAAAGAAGCGCAGTAACATGCCTGGAGACAAGACAATACAGGGTCAGAGACGGGCGAGACGTGTGGTTTTAACTAGAAATCTAGGAGAGCAGAGGACAAACCTTTGGGGAAGTTATTACTGTAGCAGTGCACTTGCAGGGCGTAGAGGGCACTGACTTGCAAATCGACATGGTCATGGAGGAACTTCTGCATCACCGGCTTGAAGGACAGTAACAGCTGCTTCTCCTGCTCCAGATGCTCCTTGGATGGCGCCGACGTCTGCTCATCATCTTCCGTTGGGCAAACTTCATGAGAAATATACTGTAAAAAGCTGAGAAGGAAGCAAAGAAATAATCAAGATCAAACCTCTGAGTGGGCAGGGAATCTGAAAGAGGACCAGAGCTCGTCCTCTGTATGCAAGACTCACCTGGTCATCAAAATATTCACAAATCCTTTATCTACATGAAGTTTAGGAGAGATGTTGTCCTTAATCCACTTGTAGATTGTTTGCGGGGAAGGATCCATCTTGATCTGTTTTAACAACTCTTTCTCCAGTTTCATCAAAGGAAATAGGAAGCTCAAGCCCTTTCCTTCCAAGATCTCCAGCATGCGGTCCTTGTTCTGGTCAATTTCTATGGTACGGAGGGACAAGATTTAGTAGATGTCATTAGACATGTGCCCAGGTTTTCCATGCAGTCAGATCATATTATGTGCCATTAGAGAACAGAACTGTGTCACCAAAAGCATAGTATCGACATATCAGGGTCTATACCCTCAACACAAGGGCAGTGATTGTGCACATGTGCACATCAGGCCCACCACTCTGTTCACTATTAGGTCTTGTGTGCATTTCAGGCCACCATTCTGAGATGTCATAACTATTGCTCCACCATTGCTTGACATAGGTCCCATATCTTGCAGACTCATCTAGTGCACAGATATGAGCAGACCTTATGGACCACTGAGGATGTGCCACTTGAGCAGAATCCGCATTACAACGTATTTAGAAGCTTATGCGCTTCTGACAATTGGTTCTCAGGGCATCCTACAAGTTTCTGACATACGTGGTTTACCCACAATGCTATAAAACATGACCAGCTTCCTCCGGATGTGGGAGTGATCCTTAATAATAATAATTCTTTTATTTATATAGCGCACACAGATTACGCAGCGCTGCACAAGCATGTCAAATTGCTCCCTGTCCCCGTGGGGCTCACAATCTAAACAACCTAACAGTATGTTTTGAAGTGTGGGAGGAAACCGGAGTACCCGGAGGAAACCCACGCAAACACGGAGAGAACATACAAACTCGACCTTGCACTCACCTGGTAACATCTTCTGCATATTCACTTTGCTTTGCTGGAAAAGCTCGGTCAGCCACTCGCGGTCTTTAAGCTTGGCTAGCTGCTGAAGGCAGAGCAGGAACAAAGGGAAATGGGTGCCGTTCTCCAGGGGCTGAGCCAATTCAGAAACGCTCACCAGCTCTGCAATTATGGCACGGGCTGCAAATTGTGCCAGGTAAGATTTCACCAGGGGGATGTCCACCTCCAGTTTTGGGCACTGGTCCAGCACATTAAGGAAAGCCTGGGAGAGATGAAGCAGTCAGTGTAAGCTCTTAAAGAGCAAGGCTGTCATTTCTTATGCATCATTTGACCACATTATTGCTTTGCTCTGTCTAATTTTGTTTGCATATATCCCCCCCACGATCTGTACAAAAATTGCTGTGAATTGAGAATACGATAAAGCTATAGATTTATAAGGGTTAACCTTTTACCTGCATGAAGTTATCACTAGTGGCCACTTCTTCTTGACGCAAGATCCCTATGAGAGAACTGGCGCGCTCCTTGTCTTCATCAGACCGGTCTAGTGATTGAAGGACGATGCGACTGATCATTTCTGGGATGAAGTGTTTGGGAGCTCGCATTTCTTTTACGCTGTTTATGGCATCGGCTGCATTTCCATTGTTCAAGTACTCCGTCACAAATGCTTCCTGAAGGGAGAAGTCAGTGAAATCACAATTTTATTTTTGCTTTTTAAGAGCCACAACTTCATTCTCCACTTGAAAGGACATCTACCACCTGGATAAAAGACTGCATACAAGTGAGCCTGAGGGACTCCAGGCTCCATTAAATATGAAGACTGTAGCCCACAAGGCTAATTTGCATACAACCTTTCATCCTGGTGGTAGATTGCCTTTAACATAACTTCTACTTCTGTTTTTTTTTTGGCAAGATCAGATTTAGTGTTTTGTGATGAGCTGTGACACACAAATATTCTATATTCACTTACAGTAAGTTTGAGTAGTTCTTCCTTCGATGGTGGAGGCTTCTTTACCGTCTTGGCGGGCTTCTCTTGGATGGGTGGTGGATTTGTTTTCAGGCCAAGCTGCAGAGTTTGTCCCATTGGTGGCGTCTGTGTGCGAGGGGGCATCATGCTGATCGCAGGCTGAAGCTTTGGCACTTGGTTTTTATTCATTAGGAAAGACTGAGCCGGTCTCAAGCTGATCTGGAAAGTGGAGTTTAGAAAGGGTTACTGCAACAATTAGAAAAAGACTTACAGAACTGCATGTATCAGGATTGCCCTCATATCTCATAATCTTGCTCAAAGGACACTGGGAACTCCAGAAAGAGGAGATAGCGGTAAAGAGTGGGGTGAGGGGGGAGAGGATGAAAAGCTAAAGTAAGAAGGAGGAGATGGGGAGAAAGGAGGAGACGCCAGCTTCTGTCCTCGTAATAACGCGTCTTTTCTTAATCATCGGGCACAAAAACCATTGTGATATGTCAAGGATACCCACCTCATCCGCATTAAGCTGCCCTTTTTTAATGAACCGGGGAGGCATATCCTTGGACTGCCCTTGTTGCGATAAGAGCCCCTGACTCTGATACATCTGACCTTGCCCCTAGAATGAAACAGAAATTGTATATATTCATTATCACAAATCAGGAAATTTCAACTCCTACAATCCCACATTAGTAGGGCCAGACATTAACCCTTACCTGGCTTTTCATGAACGGTTTGCCTCCAATATCTCCGAACTGGGACTGTACAGGAGGTATTATGTGCCCACCGTGCCCGTTGAATAGCTGATTTGAGCGATGACGTCCCATGGTTGGCGAGAACCTGTCCTGTATAACCCCTGGACCAGTGCCTATACCACTGCCTGTAGGAGAGACCGTAAAGTTTACCTCTGTTCAACAAACTGTGCAGAGCTCAAGGAACACTTTCTGGTCATAATGTTACTTGTAATTACATTTACTAGGTGAATCGTCAGCAGTCTACGTTAAAGGGTCTCACTAGAATGGGTTTCTGAGGTACCCCCACACTAATGATGTACCCCCTTGCTTTAATGATCTGTGGGGTTTCCATCAGACCCCCAGTCAGCAAGTTAAGGCTGATCTTTCTTCATGGGAAAATTCCTTTAACTGCTAGGCAAGTCACATAACCACTCCAATTCCTTGACAAAGTTCAGAATTAAAAGTTACCAAAAATGGCACACTGAACTGCAACCCACCTGGCATTTGCCTAAACATATCAGCAAGTCCTCCAAGAGGGTCCCTGTCAAGCTTCATTCTGGGTGGCATGAATGGTCCTTCCAAAAAGAAGTCACTTCTCATTCCTTGAGACATAGGAGCAGGAATAAAGACTCCTAGATCCTATGGTGAACACAGGGAAGGAAGATATTGAGATGGACTTTCTATACAATGAAAAGTTCACAGCACAAGGTGACCGTCCACTTACTTTCACTGCATCTTGGCGGATTTGTGTGATAGTCTTTGGTCCATTGTCAATGAAAGCTTTGCGAGGTACCCAACCGTTTTCTCGCAACTCCACAGTATCCTGCAAAAGACGAAGTATTTTATAAGTGGGATGTAAGGGAACACTCTATACTTAAGATGAAGTAAAAAGTAGTGTGTTGTTATTGACACTGACTAGTGTTGAAGTTTTATTACATATTTAGCTCACTTCCATAAAGACTACAGGTGTAGCAGAGTGCTGTATATTAAAATCATTTTAGCCGGATCACAGGAGAAATCTTGCAACAGGTGGTGCAATGCACTCAGTTTAGATGGTGTATAGAAATACTTACTTGCAGCAGGAAACGAATCCTTGCTGGCAAATCCTTATTAGACTTCAAGGCGCACATCCGGGCAAAGTACTGATCCATTAAGGACTAGTGGAAAATACAAAGATTAAAACTTAATATATAATTTTCTAAGTTTTGTTAATGTATTTCTGTAATTAAAAGGATTTCCCAAAAAATAACCACAGATAAAGAAGGTTCCACTGTTCATAAGACAGTTCACATATTCACCACCTTTTGAATGGAGCAGAGGTCATTATCTATGAGCCTGATGAAGATGTAACCTCAGCCATCTTTAGCAGGCCCAGAGTTCTGCAATGCCATTTAAAAGGTTGGATTAGTGACAGCCCCACCACCATCAGACAGCTTATCTGCCGTACTAACAAAATGATTATTAATAGGGGATTTCCAAGACTGGTATAGTCTACAACAGGATTACACTTCCCTATGGATTCACTGTTGTGTTGCAGCCAAACCCCATTTCAGCTGTAATACCACAACCCATCAATAGATGCACCACTATTTTTGGAAGAAACTAGCCATGTTTTTTTCACCCTGAAAACATTGCGGACTTACCTTGGCTTTTTCGTGGTCTAATCTAGGCCCCACAGTCCTCATTATCTGACAGAGACACTCCAAATCCTCTCCCATGTCTTTAAGTTGGACTCTCTTCTTCTTTTCCAGAAGCTGAAGAGAAGAGACAGCATTGTGTGAACAGATTGCATGGGCACCTGTATGTAGTGTTTGCTAAAGACATTATCGCATTATCTTGGAGGTTGTGTTTTAGTACAGGCAGTCCCCAGGTTACGTACAAGATAGGTTCCATAGGTTTGTTCATAAGTTTAATTTGTATGCATGTCAAAACTATTTTACAATTTTAGATCCAGACAAGGTTTTTTTTATCCCAGTGACAATTTGAGTTTAATTTTTTTTTTTGCTGTTTTTGGACTAAGGATTATCAATAAAGCTTCATTACAGACACCTTACAGCTGATTATTGCAGTCTGGGACTATAGTAAAGGATCCAGAGCTCCACCAGTGGTCACAGGGGTCCATCGGTAACTAGGGGTCGTCTGTAATTTGGTGTACTTAAGTAAGGGACCGACTGTAGTTAGTGAGGCTTAAATTCAAGAAGTGTGTATTCCTCACATGCAATAAAGAACTGTTGATTGTTTGAGCTTGTTCTTCAAATAAGATAAATGGATGATGTGCTGGGATAAATTGGGTATACCGTCTCGCAAGCGTTTAAGTAATTACACATATCCAAGTGTCAATATACAAATCTCCCAATAACTGGACTAGAGTTTTCGATTCCGGAGGCCCATACTTACTGTTTTGATGCACTTATGAAGGATAGATTCATGAATAAGGTCAAGCTTGCCAAGCTCCCCAATAAACTTGATGTTTCCCAGCATCTTGATCTTGGCAATAGCTCTTTGTTCCTCTTCCTCAGGGAGGAGGGGGCTGTCTCTTTTATCATACACTGCATAAGACACAAAAGGAATCCATGTAAAACACTGGAGCAGGTGTACATACTAAACAAACAAAGCCCACTGGACACTCACCATCAACATTTTTCGTTCTGTTCTCAAATTCATCTTGAAGTTTAGAAATTAGGAGGCGTCTAAACGTCTGACAGAAGAAAACAAAACAAGTTAAAGCTTATATTCAAGTACAATACGTTATGTTTAGCACGGTAGTTGCAACACTCACTGTGCTTTGCTTCTGCCCTGGTGGACCCTCGGGTGGTAGGCCGTCAAAGTTTGGTGCCTCTTCTGCTAATCGCAGACATAGCTGAGCGTAGAGTGAGCTGTACTTCGGCTCTTCGAGGGCTTTGTCTACAATCTGAGGGGAACAGAAATAAATTGCGTTACTCAAGTAGTCAGGATTCCCATGTTTGTTCTTTGAGCCTAGCAATATTCATCCGTACAGTAATTATTTCCAAGCTACACTAAACCCCATCCAGTCACACTTCAGGTGCGCTCAAGAGTACCACTTGGAAACACTTATGGGATTGGGCCAGAATCAATGCAGGACATGTGACGGCACCCTTGGGGATTGGAAGTGTCCCATGATGGCAACCTACAAGTCTGGCTTGGTCTCCCTGTTGGAGGCTGCAAGTCTATGCTGCAGCAGATCCAAGTGAATGTATACACAAAGGAGGAGATTTATCAGAGCAGAACTGTTCTAGATGCCCATGGCAACCAGAGCACAACTTTCATTGCTTAACAGCTGTTTATAAAATTAAAGCAGAGCTCCGATTGGTTTCCAGGGTCAAATAGCAACAGTTGTACCTCAAAAACCTTGATAAAATGTCCCCCAAAATCTCATGTGGTAGGCAAGAATAAAACCTTTACTAAGATTTAAGCTTTTGTTGTGCAAATTTAAAATAAATAAATAATAACCTGCAAGGGTATATACTCAAAGAGGGGGTTTAAATGCATGAATGCAGGTTTACTTACAAGCAGTATGACTCCTTTGAGGATGAGTTTGGAATCTACACCCACATTAAGGAGCTCAAGGCATAGCTTGTCAAACTTCTCAGGAGCAAGCTTGTTTAAGATGCTGTAGAAAGAAGAGACAAAAGTTAAAGGCTATTACAATGAAGACCGTTTACCAAAAATGTTACTGGAGTAGGTCACAGCAGGGCCTCCAAAGTATACATTGAGTCTAGCCAATTAGAGTGAATAAATTGAGACAGTCACACAGCAGTTGTTGGTCCATTAATTTGGAGCATGATGTTTTATGGTCTGACCTCAGTCCAGTGGATAGGACTACTAGCATTATAGTTCTACATGATGCAGAGTCTAAGACAGAAAAAGCAAACTGATGAAGATTACACTATCGTGCTGTTTAACTGTGGGGAAACCGAGCCCCCGTGCATCCTACGAGTATCTCATATATATATATATATATATATATATATATATATATATATATATATATATATATATATATATATATATATATATATATCCTACAGATTACGCAGCGCTGCACAAAGCTAGGAGTTCTGTCCTTTGCACTGGTTGCTCAGTGATTCACAGATGGCCCACAATACTATAGTATTGAGTGTGAGGCTTCTGTCAAGTAATGGTAGACACCGAATGTTGTAGAATCTTGTGCATATCCAAGGGCCGGCAATCACTTACCCTCTTACTTTCCTAAAGATTGCATCGTGCCGTTCTTTCTCACTTGCGGAGGTGTGCGCAGTGTTGTTGGCGGAGTTATTTGTGGAGTTAACATCTCGTCTAGTGCTTCGTGAAGGAATCCATCTTTGAACGCCAGGCCCTGGGGTTTTCCCCAGGTACTCGCTGCAAGAGGAAAAAATAAAACCCATCAGGTCAATGTCACATTCAGGAACAGTCCACAGAATAAATCAGTATAAAAAAAACAGAACAAAGTCCAATAAAACAGGAAATCTACAGTCCCAAATAGAGACATAAGAGTTAATACACACATTACAAGTTTAGAGGTTGAAAACAGTCCGTTAATATTTCAGAGCTGAGAGTTTGCTACATAGTATCAGTCGGGAGTCAACCCCAAAGCACAAAGCCAAGGTTTGCTACAATGTGTAAGGGCCGATTCACAAAGCTGTATTAAAGAGCCAACATTCATTTCCGGGTCTAATGACTAGAAGTGGCAGCAGCATAGTGATTGCCACATTACGGCCTGGATATTGGGGAGGACTGAATAAACCCCAAATATGAACAGGTTTTCAACCTCGGAGACAAAATTTAACAACTTATGTACAGTGATTTAGTTTAGTAGCAGAAAAAAAAACCCCCTTCAGAAACGTACAGTCTGCTAATAAAAAAAAATTAGGGCCACAGGAAGTTCCTGTCTTGCATTTAGGGATTTGTGCTAGTCCACACTTAACTATAGGGGCCAATAGATTAAAGAGGGTTCACGTGTGTCCCAGTAAGTTTGGGTCTCTGTATAGTGGAACATTGCACAGCACTGAGAGGGGAGGGGAGGTTTCTCCACCGTATAGAAGTATATACACACCAGCGTTTCCGCGAGGCTGGGTCACTGTGCGTTACAGGCGCACAACCCGCGGAGTCCGCTCCAACTAACGCGCGCTGCATGCAAATGCACGGCGCGCAGATGTATTACAGAAATACACCAGTGGAGTTAGAGACTGGGGGAAGTGGGGGAACGTTTGGGCCTCTCAGACGATCTTCTCTGGGCACGTAATGTCACCCAATCAAAATCCTGGCAAAACACTGCAGATCACAGCTGTCCAACCTGCCAACGATCAAAACGTGGGACAAAGAGCCAAAATGAGGGACACATTGTAGAAAGAGCCATTCTGGATTACAAGACGATAAACACACAACCCCCCTCCCCTTAACATATTCTATAATGTGCAGACAAAAGTTACAGGAATCTGCCCGCTAGGCAGGAGGGAAACCATTATAACATCACAACATGAATAAGCCCGGGCAGAACGCCATAACAAGACCCAAGGAGAGTCACTAAAGTGGGGTTCAGTCACTTTCATCTGGCTGAAGTACCCACATCCTCCATGAGTGGCATCTTCATCTTGGGCATTTAAGGTATGTAACCATTATGCCCGATAGATGTGGCGAGTTGGATATACAATAGATGTCCCAGATAGGAATACCCCCTTAAAAGTTGCCTGGAGTAAGCCTTACTATAGGTGACCCAGGGCAAGGCTGGCTTCAGACAAAAGTGTTCAGCCTATGGATCAACATACAAGTGTTTCAAATCAGTAAAGGAGTCCTTGCATCATACAGCAACACAATGCAAAGACTCCCTCTGAAGGCTGAACAGTTCTGTTGGCCCAACTTCAGCATCGGTACTGAGAAAAGGACTACTTTTTTCTGTGCAATGCAAGGACTCTTATTTGCAGGCCAACATATGGGCCCCATTTCAACGGGCTGAACACATTTGTATGCAGCCAGCCTTGAGCAGTGATGCAACATAGTGCCCCGTCGTCTCCCCAACGAATGAAGAGATTGTCATAGCAGCCACGACACCATTTGAAGTGTAAGGAACTGATATACATAGGCACTTCAATCTCTTACACTATAAATGGAGTCCTGGTACAATTGCAAGACCACCTCTTTACTCATGTGGGGAGACAAATGCAAGTGATACGAGATAGACTTTTTTTTTTCAGGGACGCCTTTCAAATTCGCAGAATCTGGACCACACCCATAATAAAACCAGATGAGAGCATCAAATAAAGCAGGTAGATCCCCCCCCCCCCCTTTCAACACATGTACAGGGTCTAAATGGTAAATCCTAGAATTTCTGGATCCAGAATTACCCATCATCAGGAGTTCAATTACTGGTGTCCCATGGTTTATTAGGGGCAGAGTCCCTCCTGCTTTATATCATGTCACACTGCATGACAGCTTTACCTTCGGCCACTTTCACAGGACAGTACCCTGCTGCCAAAATTAAGAGTGTAAGAGGGTGAAAAACACTTATGGGAACATTTCCACCTCTTACACATTGTAATTGTGGCTTGCAAACACTGATCCGACACTGCAGTAAAATGGCCTAAGGCTCTGCTGCCCATAGTCCTGGTCAATGAGACACCTACCTGTTGCCGACAGTTTTGGGATAGTGCTGAGAGGCACCCCTACCTCCTCCACCTGACGAAGCACTGTAATGAGAATGGAGCGCCTGTTAGACTGGGCATCCAGCAAATGCTCCCCGACATATATAACAAACTCCCAAAAATAGTCTAAGCTATGAATTGTGAATTGCTGCATCGCAAAATGGTGTCATATAGAGCTACAGTCGCTGTGGTGAAGCGTGGCCCCAGACACTCACTTTTGCCCACGTATAACCATGAAAGGGCTGAAGAGGCGAAGCAGAGAACCCCAAATACTCCAGCCTAGGTAAAGACAAACTACTCCCCTGCTGCATGCAGACCGCCCCTGGACGACTTACCTGAAACGAGAAGCACCCCCTTCTGCAATCGCACTCTCCACTTTGGCGGCTTGATAACAAAGAATGTTCAAAAAAAAGAATAAATATTCAGTGGGCAGGGCGGGGAGGGGGACACTCGCTGAAAAGACAAAAAACATATACAGAAAGTGGGGTAAGTGCACGTGCAAGTCCAGTGATGTAGGTAGCAAAGCATTAGATCAGACCGGCTCTCCTCACCCAGTAACCACAATATCAGCCCGATTAGGACTGCACCCCTGTATAATTGGTGGTGGTACAAGCCTCTGGGGGATATAGATAGCATTAGTGCAATTCTACAAGATCCTACAGATATCAAAGCGGCTTCCACCACCTAGTACCACAATACCATTAAGATATTAGAAGGACTGCATCCATATACATTGAGATCAGAGCACCTACCCGTGCCAGGTACCCCAATATCAGCCATAATAGAGGGACCAGACACCAATAGATTGAATAGGGGAAATGGGAACACCACAAAGCAAATTGAACCAAGTCCGAGTCATGGGCCTCCATATTAACTTAAGCATTGACAACCCTGAATATTGATAATATTATTGATTCCTTGATTGGAACAGACACTGCATTAAAATTATTTGCATAGGGTGTCAGTATCGGTTTGATGAAGGTCGGCCCTCGAGGGGATATGCCGTCAAGCAGATTTTAGTATTTATACAGGTCTGGCTATGACGAATGTGCAATATTCATAACAGCTGCTACAACGAAGAGCAACCCATGATAACAATCAAGAAGCTGACCACTCGTGGGGTGCCGTGAGCGGTACCCCAAATAGCGATGGGCCCCGCCTAGTGATAGGCAATCAATACTGCATCCCCTTTAACACTACATAGATATCAGCAGAGGCAGACAAGGGAGTCATGGATCCTCCCCGCAGGCTGCAGGGCAGGTATAGGGTTAATGTGCCAGTGAACAGATGTTCTGTAAATTCCCGATGACACCAGACAAAGCCTGCGGATCAATAACGTTTCCCCTCCGATATCATCCGGATAATTAACACGACCGCCCTTGGTTGTATAACCGCATCCAGTAAAGGAGGAGGAGGAAGGCGGGCGTCAGGGTTTGTGTCTCGGGCCGTACATTAAACGCTGTGAATTTTGAGTAAAAGGCTGGGATTAAACAACAAAGGAGCGCAGGTTGCCTGCGGGAGGAGGGGGTCCTACAATGGCTGGGGGGAGGTGGTGCCGGCGGCCGGGGCCTAGATGCTGAGGACGCCTCCTCCTTTGTTCTCCAGGAAGGAGAGAGGAAAAATAAAAATGGCTCGGATCTGCCGGCAGATGAAAATCCTGGGAATCCTCATCACCTCCTCCCAATACCGGAGGGTGCCCACTCACGTCACCCATTATACACCACAGGAGGGAGGGCCAGATGCTGCAGCAATACTCAGCCACAAAACAAGATTTATGCAAGTCATTCTGTGCGATACTGCCCAAAAATCACTCAATACATCAGCCCCATCACTAACACAAGTATCCGGCAGCCCAAGATGTGCGGGAATGAGGCGCCATCTTGTAAGATGCCCGGCGCAGGCTCCAATGATCGGACTTGTAGTCCGGCACATCCCATTAAGCGATCGATAGGATCTATGATGATCTTGTCACGTTGCCCAGACTGTCTGGCTGTAAGAGATCGCTACCGCTAGGGGGCACCACCACCACATGATTAGGTAGGTGGTGCTCTTCGGTGGACCACCACCCTACCGCGTTCTGATAACGCATGCGCCACTGCGACGCCACAATTCATTTCTCTTTGGTGTGATCGGTCCAAGTCTCCCCTCATCACATATCAATGAGCCTGGGCAAGTACTAGCCACTACATACAAGCACCGTGCCAAAACAACTCAGTTCTGGACATGACCTGATCTAGAGGGGTCTACAATGTGTCCCTAGGACCTTCCCCTTGCTCATTCCCAGCTTCCAGGACTGACTGTTCGTTCACTTGCCGTCTCATCTGTCTACCTCTAGGAGGCGCCGCCGTGCCCTGATAATGTTATCTGCTTCTGACTGGCTCCTGGATAACGGACGATCAACATCCAGCATGTATAGGACCGATGTAACACAATCCTGTAGCGCCCCTTCTAGCTCCGTCACCTCACAGATTAACGTGACCAGTATGAACCAGTATAACACCAGTCGTGGGGATTAATGTGCAGGAAATAATGGTAAAAAACTGGAGAAATACATAAATTGGGCAACAAATGACATGAAATATACACATTCATTTAGGGGATGGATGTGGTCTGGGGGCTTAAACATATGTATAATAGAAGAGTCCAGTAATTTGGTATATAGAGGTGGATTTTTGGGAAAGGGGGGGGGGGGGGCTCTAACCAGATTTGGAGAATGTATATGGTCTGAGGGCAAATATATAAGCGATAGCTGATGTAGGTTATAAACAGGAGTGGATTTTGAGGATGGGCAGGGGGTGTATTGATGTAGGCTGTATATAGATATAATTACAGGCCAGTGTTGTAGATATAGGGTATAAGAAGGGGTAGTAAAGCGGAGCTGGAGGATGTATGTGGTCTGGGTGGCCTATAGTTTCTATATATTCTAGTCATGGTTGATGTAAGGTATAAATAGGGGTAAAAATTGAGGATTGAGGGGTGGTCATGTATATTTGGGGGGGATGATATAGGGGAGAGATCTTTATATATTTTTTCCCCATTACAGAGCCTGGGTGTAGTAGTGTAGCTGTGGGTTATAAATATGGTGGGATTGATCCAGGGTGTAACAAATCCATCATTATATAGCTCCTCTGTAGCTAATTTTGGGGATGGGTGTAGCAAGACACAATAGGATCAGAAGAGAAGATTTAGGAGTTGGGGGGGGGGGGGGGGTCTGTAATAAAATACATAGCAGTGTATACGCAGGGGGGAAAGAAACAGATCTGTATACACAGGGGATCAGGGGGTAAATGGGGTCACACTGGCCACAAAGAGGACAAGCACATGATAAATGGGGGTTTGTAGAAGGGTCTACACCCGGGAATAAGACGATGTGAGGGGATTGACCCCTGAATATGTGCACATCATAGGGCCAACACCCCAGAGGCGGGTAACAATGCAGGGAGGGGGAGATGTGGCCCCTGAGGGGGGCCCCTGCAGGAAATAACGGGTTATTACAGGGGATGAGACGTATAATGAGAGGAGATACTGGAAGCCCCCCGGCTCAGGGCCCCCCCGCCATCACTATCCAGCCGCCGCCATTTTCTCAGCGGCCGCCATTTTAGGCGGCGAGCCGTCGCGTCTCACCTCTCCGAGAGTCCCGGCAGTTTCCTGGTGCGGTGTGCAGCGTCTCCCAGAGAGAAATAGGAAAAAATAACGGCCCAGAGGAGACGGGGACAGGGGGAGGGAATGGGGAGCGGCCGGGTACCGTGTACGGAGCAGCAGCCGCAGTCCCGACACCTCCTCTATCGCTCAGCGACTCCCGGGGAAACACACTGAGCAAACTTTATCACCGAGCTCAACCTAACCTGCGGGGAGGACAAATAGCGACGTTGCGGCCAGTCAGCGAGCGAGGAGAGCTGATGGACGAAGCCGGCGGGGGCCAGAGCAGCCAATCAGGGAGCGGTGGGCGGTGTCGTAGCGAGTGGGGTTGGGTTGAGGCGCAGCACAGCCGCAGTGCAGCAGCGCTATTCACGATGGCGGGTAGTGTGCGTAAACTGCGTAAACTGCCTCTAATGCGGGAGGGGGGCTGATACTGGAGGGGGGCTCCGCTCGGTCTAGACGTTATATATGCGGCATCTTAACGGCTCGGTCTATTAGCTGTGTGTGAACAGGGGACAATACTATGGGGGGGATCCTCCCATTTCCGGGCTCCTTTGTTTGCTTGTGTTGTGTGTCCCTCACACTGCAGGGAGGTTGTGTAACACACACTCACACAATGACTAATGGCTGACGCACTATTCCTGAGGTAAATCTCACGACGTATCACCGTGTCCATCTTGTATCACCACACAAATTTACATATCTCACATTTTTGGTACAGAAATATTAGCAATTCGCTTCAAAATTGTCTACCCGGACGCAGAGGCTGTGATGACCCGGGTGTTACGTGATATTAGACGCACCATTCTTGGCCCTTCGACTGCGTGAAGGAAAATATCTTAAAAATTAGATCCCTCTTTTATACTATCTTATTACTAGATATCGCCGGTCATCGAATCGATTTATCGGACCGTGAAGCTGAGGCTGCGCCAATCAGACGCGTCCGTTATGTTCCCCATCAGGCACGGTGCGCGTCATGGTGATAAACGCAGAGTGTGAACGAGCCCTTAAACTTCATGAGGCGCAGAGATGTACACGCCGACGTCTGCGCATGGAAAGAAGTCTCTAGGATCGGGCCTATACGTATAAAGTGCCCAACAATTATAGATATATCTTATTATAGCGCCATCAGATGTACCCATCATGGGGGACATAGAATAAGGCATTACAGGGTAATAACATGGGACAGTCAGATGGAACAGGGTCCTGCTCCCTGTAACACTTGCAGTAGCCGTAGGCCAGAGGTGTTATCAATTTCTTTGTCCCCTTGAGACCCCTCTGTCCCCTCTTCTATAAACCTATTTGTACTCTCTAGACTCCTCTCTCCTCCTGTGTCCTTCTCAGAGCCTCCTCTGTCCCATTAGGACTTTTGGTCCCCTCTAGACCCATCCAGACATCTCTCTTCCTTTATCATTCCTCTGACCCCCCCTGTAAATTGTCTAGACTCGTCTGTCCACCCATCAGACTCCTATTTCCTTCTCAGATTTCTCTTTCCCTCCCATAAAACACCCGTCATCCCATCGGACCCTTCTGTCCCCCTTTAGACTTTTTTTGCCCCTTCCCATCAGACTCCCCTGTTCCCCTATCAGCCCTTCATATCCCCAACAGACTCCACTCTCCTCTCATTAGATGTCTATACCCCCAATCATACTCCACTGTTCCCCTATTAGATCTCTCTGTCCCTTCCCATCAGACTACCCTATCTGTCCTCCATATCCCAATCAGAATCCACTGTCCTTTCATTAGATGTTTATACGCACATCAGACTCCACTGTTCCCCCATTAGATGTCTCTGTCCCTCCCATCAGACTCCACCGTCCCTCCATTAGATTTCTCTACCCCCCCATCCATCAGCCCACTCTGCCCGCTTTAAATGTCTCTTTCCCTCCCATCAGACTTCACTGTTCCCCCATTAGATGTTTCTGTCCCTTCCCATCAGACTCCCCTATCTGACCTCCATATCCCAATCAGACTCCACTATCCTCCCATTAGATGTTTCTGTCCTTCTCATCAGACTCCCGTGTTCTCTTATCTGAGCTCCATGTCCCAATCAGACTCCACTGCCCCTCCATTAGATTTCTCTACCCCCCCCCATCAGACTCCACTGACCCTCCATTAGATTTCTCTACCCCCCATCAGACCCCACTGTCGCCCCATTAGATTTCTCTTCCCCCCATCAGACTCCACTGTCCCACATTAGATGTCTCTGTCCCTCCCATCAGACTCCACTGTCCCCCATTAGATTTTTCTGTCCTTCTCATCAGACTCCCGTGTTCTCTTATCTGAGCTCCATGTCCCAATCAGACTCCACTGCCCCTCCATTAGATTTCTCTACCCCCCCCCCATCAGACTCCACTGCCCCTCCATTAGATGTCTCTACCCCCCCTTCAGACTCCACTGTCCCCCATTAGATTTCTCTACCCCCCCATCAGACTCCACTGACTCTCCATTAGATTTCTCTACCCCCCCCCCCCATCAAACTCCCCTATCTGACCTCCATATCCCAATCAGGCTGCACTGCCCTCCCATTAGATTTTTCTGTCCTTCTCATCAGACTCCCGTGTTCTCTTATCTGAGCTCCATGTCCCAATCAGACTCCACTGCCCCTCCATTAGATTTATCTACCCCCCCATCAGACTCCACTGACCCTCCATTAGTTGTCTCTACCCCCCATCAGACCCCACTGTCGCCCCATTAGATTTCTCTTCCCCCCATCAGACTCCACTGTCCCACATTAGATGTCTCTGTCCCTCCCATCAGACTCCACTGTCGCCCCATTAGATTTCTCTTCCCCCCATCAGACTCCACTGTCCCACATTAGATGTCTCTGTCCCTCCCATCAGACTCCACTGTCCCCCATTAGATTTCTCTACCCCCCATCAAACTCCACTGACCCTCCATTAGATGTCTCTACCCCCCATCAGACTCCACTGTCCGCCTATTAGATGTGTTTACCCCCCATCAGTCTTCAGACTCCACTGTCCCCCATTAGATTTCTCTACCCCCCCATCAGACTCCACTGACTCTCCATTAGATTTCTCTACCCCCCCTCCCCCCATCAAACTCCCCTATCTGACCTCCATATCCCAATCAGGCTGCACTGCCCTCCCATTAGATTTTTCTGTCCTTCTCATCAGACTCCCGTGTTCTCTTATCTGAGCTCCATGTCCCAATCAGACTCCACTGCCCCTCCATTAGATTTATCTACCCCCCCATCAGACTCCACTGACCCTCCATTAGTTGTCTCTACCCCCCATCAGACCCCACTGTCGCCCCATTAGATTTCTCTTCCCCCCATCAGACTCCACTGTCCCACATTAGATGTCTCTGTCCCTCCCATCAGACTCCACTGTCGCCCCATTAGATTTCTCTTCCCCCCCATCAGACTCCACTGTCCCACATTAGATGTCTCTGTCCCTCCCATCAGACTCCACTGTCCCCCATTAGATTTCTCTACCCCCCATCAAACTCCACTGTCCCCCATTAGATTTCTCTTCCCCCCATCAGACTCCACTGTCCCTCCATTAGATGTCTCTGCCCCTCCCATCAGACTCCCCCGTTCTCCTATCCGAGCTCCGTGTCCCAATAAAACACCACTGTCCCCCCATTAGATTTCTCTACCCCCCCATCAGATTCCAATGTCCATCCATTAAACTTCTCTTTCTCTTCCATCAAACTCCACTGTCTCTCCATCAGACTCCGCTAAAGCCCCTCAGACTTCCCCAACCAGACTTTTATAAGCCTCCTTTTTCCCTCCCTAATCTTGCAAAAGCCTTTGCACCCTTACAGGGAACCTGTGACCACATAACCCCACAATAAACCCCAAACACTACCTGGTGACTGTAATTGTGGAGTAATGGTGCTAGTGGGGCTCCTCTGCATTGTACACCCATCGCTCTGTGCACCTCTTGTCACACTCCCCAGCTCAACGTCACTACAACTTGGTCTGAAGATTGCGCGCATGCGCAGCACATGTGAGAAGAGTTTTTAAACCAAGTTGGAAAATAAGGCTACATCCACACTAGTTGACCAAGTGACCCCTCCCCTCTTCATAGAGATACATGGTGCACGGCGCCGCAATATGGGAAAAGATAGGACATGTACGGTGCCACAGTTGTGATGCACTGTACAGCTCTGTGCACCCATTGCCAGCCTATGGGGGACGTATATACTGTCGTGTGAACGTAGCCTAAAACTGTTTTAGTGTTGTGCTGAAGCAGCAATGCAGAGGAGCCCCACTGGTGCTGTTCAGGGTTTACTGTGGGCTTTGTGGTGACAGGTTAGGGCCTAACTTGCTGATCGGTGGGGGTGTTAGTGATGGGATCCCCACAGATCACAAGAACAAAAATGTACCCCAGTCAGACCCCTCGTTGCTCCCCATAATGACTGGATCAGTCGGGCGCACATTGTTGGAATTCCCCATTCATCGCTACGGAGCTGACGGAGGTTGCAGAGCGTCATCTCCCGTGGTCTTGGAATGGATAGTGTTGTAGTGTTGAAAGCTAAAATATTGGCAAATGTTGGGGAAGATTTGGAAATGTTCCTAGATCCAACACATGCGTATATACCCAAGGTAATTGCCCCATTTCACCAAAACCTTTGGGTCAGCTAACTTTCTTTATGGGTAACTACAGCTGTAGCAGTTTTTATGTCATTGAGAGCATTTTATACATTAGCTGCATAGGGAGACAATAAGGATAGGGATTGGACTGTTGCTAGACCCCTTTGTCTTCACCAGAACCCTCTGTCCCAAATAGACTCTTCTGTCTCATCCGTGTTTCTTTGTCCTCTCCTCTCTTCTGATTGCTCCTATAGATCCCCTAAGCTCCAAAAAGATGCAGAAACTTTTGGCACAATCCACAAACTTTTATGAGCCAGGATAAGCTCATGAGAGTCAGCGTATGGTCAAGCAGATAGCATAAATCACCAACACACAGTTCCAATGGTGTTGCTCAGCCCATAAAGTGTAGTCCAAGGTGCATCCGTACATAAAAGAATATCAGTAGGCGGCAGTCACCAAAATTATGGATCCTTTATTGAAAAAATGGTGCATGTACAGAAACAGACTCCTCTGTCCCCCCATACTCCACTGTCCCCCCATGAAACGTCTGCCCCTCCCATCAGACTCCGACGGAGCCTCTCAGACTTCCCCAACCAGAGTTTTCTCTCCTGCTAATAGACTCCTCTGCCCCTTATCAGACTCTTCTATAGCTTCTATAAACCTCTTTTTCCCCTCCATACTCTTGCAAAGGCCTATGTACCCTTACAGGGAACCTGTGACCACATAACCCCACAATAAACCCCAAACACTACCTGGTGACTGTAATTGTGGAGTAATGGTGCTAGTGGGGCTTCTCTGCATTGTAAACCCACCGCTCTGTGCACCTCTTGTCACACTCCCCAGCCCCACTGGTGCTGTTCAGGGCTTTGTGGTGACAGGTTAGGGCCTAACTTGCTGAACGGTAGGGGTATTAGTGATGGGACTGCCACAGATAACGAGAACAAGGGTCCCATGTACCCCAGTCTGACCCCTCATTGCTCCCCATAATGATTGGAGCTGCCTTTCACACATAGTTGGACTTCCCCGTTCATCCCTACAGAGATTCCCGAGTGCCGTCAGTCATCTGTTCCCTGCAGACTCCTCTGCCTTCCCTTGTCTTGGAATGGATAGTGATGTAGTGTTGAAAGGGGAAGATTTGGGAATGTTCCTACATCCAACACATACCCATATACCAGAGGTAATTGCCCAATTTCACCAAAACCTTTGGGTCAGCTGACTTTCTTTATGGGTAATTACAGCTGTAGCAGTTTTTATGCCATTGAGAGCATGTTATCCAGCATTTAGCTGTTGGCTGTAAATGTAAAGGAGACAATAAGGATAGGGGTTGGACTGTTTCTAGACTCCTTTGTCCTCTCCAGACCCCTCTGTCCCAAATAGACTCTTCTGTCTCATCCGTGTTTCTTTGTCTTGTCCTCTTTCTAATTGCTCCTATAGATCTTCTCCCTAGACTACTCCTATGTACACCACATCTATACTCCCCTGTACTCCTTCCAGACTCCTTTGCCCCCCACCCCCAGACTTTTGTTTCCCACTTTTTACCAACTCTTTATTCCCCAGCTCTCTTGTCCATTCCAACAGACCCCTGTGTTACCCTTAAGACTCTTCCAAGACTCCACCAAACATCTCTGTTTCCTCCAGAGTTGTTTGTCTCCTCTCCTAAACTCTAGTCTCCCCTTTCCCCCCTTCAGTCTTCTATGTCACCTTCTCAGACTATTTTGTCTCATCAGACACCGTACCCCACCATCAAACTCCCCTTGACAGATCCCCTTCAGACTGCTCTAGATGGCTATCCATCACATCGCCTGCTCCTCCTGTCTGTTCCTCTTCTGACATCCCACTGACCAGTGGAACAAATCTTGAGTGGCTCCTCGTCTTATATGGAGGTTATGCTTCTGCAGAGACCTTCCATGGCGACTCTGGCTGGAGTTTTGGTTCCTCTTTTGTAGATTTGTATCAAAAAACCTGCCGATATCTTTGGACTTCATTACTGAC